>NC_133332.1:3022078-3229534 GCF_042186555.1 Aquarana catesbeiana
TTTGCCAAACTTTATAAATAAAAGGAACAAAAAATAAATAAAAAAAATCTTCCAGTGTAATGACAATGTTTGCAGATTTCTCAGTGTGCAGGCGCCACCTAGTGGATTTCATTCTCCTAGCAGCTTGAAAATATATAATTGCCTGTGTTACTCACTCTGTCCTCGCTACCACAGGACCACTATACAGGCCTATGGTGAAAAATGAATAACAAAAAAAAAAAAAAAAAAAGAAAAAGGAAGACACCCAGGTCATGATACGCAAATAAATAAAGAACATGGTGGTAAGTACAGACAGATGATTCTAAATACAGCAGGACAGCACCAGCAACCTACATCAAGTAATAGGGCATCATGGGAAAGACTGCCTGGGATTGGAGAATAGCGTCCCCGCCCTCTGCCTGGGATTGGAGAATAGCGTCCCCGCCCTCCGCCTATAATTGGAGAATAGCGTCCCCGCCCTCCGCCTATGATTGGAGAATAGCGTCCCCCGCCCTCCGCCTGGGATTGGAGAATAGCGTCCCCGCCCTCCGCCTATGATTGGAGAATAGCGTCCCCCGCCCTCCGCCTGGGATTGGAGAATAGCGTCCCCCGCCCTCCGCCTGGGATTGGAGAATAGCGTCCCCGCACTCCGCCTGGGATTGGAGAATAGCGTCCCCGCCCTCCGCCTGGGATTGGAGAATAGTGTCCCCGCACTCCTCCTGGGTAATTTTACAGCACAGTGACACGTACCTCCTTATTGTGTGGCGGCGTTGATTTGCTTTCATCCTTCTGAGGCCCCGCCTTCCATAATGAGCTCACAGAGTCATACGTCCAATGGCCGGCATTATACAACTTTTTACCTGTTACCTGAGATGGGAAAAATCCACCCCAAAAAAATTAATTAAAAAAAATAATATCAAAACTGGGATTCAGAATCCCTCAAATACGGATTTATCTGAAGAAAATGCTGCGACTTCTAAAAATACTTTTCATAAATCAACCAAATCATTTACACAGAAGGTTTTATTACACGGAAGATTCTCAGATTGAGGGGTGATCTCAGTTTACACCCCAAATAGGATCAATTATCATCTCCTCGTCTCAACCCACCAACCTACCAATAGGTTATCAGTTCTATAGACAGAGACTGAGAATTCATTCTTGTAGGGTATTATATCAAATATCAGGGATGAGAAGAACATATGGTGGGAAGACATAGCATGGAACCCTACAACGTTTCTTGGTGAATGGAGAACACTAAGGAGATGATGGACAGTGGGTGACTGGTGAATGGAGAACATTAGGGAGATGGAGAGAGGGTGTCTGGTGAATGGAGACCATTGAGGAGATGATGGACAGCGGGTGTCTGGTAAATGGAGAACATTGCGGAAATGGTGGGCAGTGGGGGGGTCTGATGAATGGAGAACATTGAGGAGATGGTGGGCTGCGGGTGACTGGTGAATGGAGAACATTGAGGAGATGGTGGACAGCGGGTGTCTGATGAATGGAGAACATTGAGGAGATGATGGACAGTGGGTGACTGGTGAATGGAGAACATTGAGGAGATGGTGGGCAGCGGGTGACTGGTGAATGGAGAACATTGAGGAGATGGTGGGCAGCGGGTGACTGGTGAATGGAGAACATTGAGGAGATGGTGGACAGCGGGTGTCTGATGAATGGAGAACATTGAGGAGATGATGGACAGCGGGTGTCTGGTGACTGGAGAACATTGAGGAGATGATGGACAGTGGGGGGGTCTGGTGAATGGAGAACATTGAGGAGATGGTGGACAGTGGGTGTCTGGTGAATGGAGAACATTGAGGAGATGGTGGGCAGCGGGTGTCTGGTGACTGGAGAACATTGAGGAGATGATGGACAGCGGGTGTCTGATGAATGGAGAACATTGAGGAGATGATGGGACAGCGGGTGTCTGATGAATGGAGAACATTGAGGAGATGATGGACAGCGGGTGTCTGATGAATGGAGAACATTGAGGAGATGATGGACAGCGGGTGTCTGGTGAATGGAGAACATTGAGGAGATGATGGACAGCGGGTGACTGGTGAATGGAGAACATTGAGGAGATGGTGGGCAGCGGGTGTCTGGTGAATGGAGAACATTGAGGAGATGATGGACAGCGGGTGTCTGGTGAATGAGAACATTGAGGAGATGATGGACAGCGGGGTGACTGGTGAATGGAGAACATTGAGGAGATGGTGGGCAGTGGGGGGTCTGATGAATGGATGTCGAACACAATAGGATTTTACCTTTGCAAAAATGACGGCTTGTGCCGGATAGCAGACGGACGCACCCAATGCTGTCAGACCAACCGGGTACACAACTTTCTTCAGCCGGGATCCTGCACAGAGCACACACAATACTCACAATTATGTCTCAGTGACTTACACACCAAACTGTGTCACAACCTTCTACCCAACCACAATACCTATATATATATATATATAGATATATATCTATCTATCTATCTATCTATCTATCTATCTATCTATCTGATAGATATATATATATATATATATATATACATATATATACACACACACTTTGCAGGTGGATTAGGTGGTTATGGTTGAAGCCATCAGCCATTAACACCGGTATCTTTTTCTTCAGCCGGCTTTCTCATGAGCCCCTAGAACGTTTTTAGAAGTGGCAGGAGAGGACGTCCCTCACTTCCGCTGGTGTTTCCCAGGCTTACCGTTTCCACTGGTTTGCCAAGAAAAAAAAAAAAAAAAAAAAAAAAAGATCCAACAATTCGGCCAGCTGCTCACAGAGGCAGACAGAAGCCAGATTGTCTCTAATCGCCTCTATGGCCTTAGAGGACTGGAAGTAAAGAAGTCAAAAAGACCCCAAATCTCTCCTTTTACCTTTTTTAAACAGCAAATAAAAAATAAAAGGAAAAGATCCATTTTTTTTTTTTTTTTGCCATAAAAAAAAAAAAAAAAAAAAACCCTTTTAAAGTGCCCCACCCCTCTCTCGCATGCAGAAGCGAACGCATACGCAAACGGTCTTCGCACCACACATGTGAGGTATCACCGCGATCGTTAGAGTGAGAGCAATAATTCTATCTCTAGATCTCCTCTGTAACTCTAAACTGGTAACCTGTAAAACATTTTTAAAATGTTGCCTATGGAGATCCCTAAGTATTGTAGTTTGTCACCATTCCACGAGCGGGCGCTATTTTAAAGCGTGACATGTTAGGTATCTATTTACTCGGTGTAACATCTTTCACATTATACAAAAAGTTTGAGGTATATATATTGTGCGTTTTTTTTTTTTTTTTTTTTAATTCTTTAAAAGTGTATTATTTCCCCCAAAAAATTGCATTTAAAAAACAGCTGCACAATTACCGTGACAAAAAAATTGCAACAATCCCCATTTTATTTCCTAGGTTCTCTGCTAAAAAAAAAACAGAAAAAAAGATAAAGTTTAGGGGTTGTAAGTAAATTCTAGCAAAAAAAAATACTGACTTAAACTTGTACACAAAAAGTGCAGAAAGTGGTTAAAACTGCCATAATAATTCTATATACCGTATATACTCGAGTAGAAGTCAAATTTTTCAGCACATTTTTTTTTGTGCTGAAAGTGCCCCCCTCGACTTATACTCGAGTCAAGCACTTTTCTGCAGCAAAAAAATTCATTTTCTGAACCGACTTTGAGGCCCCGTATCTTAGGGCCACTTGGTGCTAGGAACCCCAATTTAGTGTGCAAACCCAGTGGAACTGGTACCACAACATATCCAAAGCTGAAGTTCCTAGTACTAAGTAGCCCCGAGATACAGGGCCCCAAAGTCGGTTCGGAAAATGTCATTCTCTGCTGCAGAAAAGTGCTTGACATTTTCTGAACTGATTTTTGGGGCCCCATATCTCAGGACCACTTTGTGCTTGGAACCCCAAATTTGGTGTGCAAACTCAGTGGAACTGGTACCATAACATATCCAAAGCTGGGGTTCCTAGGACCAAGTGGCCCTGAGATACGGGGCCCCAAATCCGGTTCAGAAAATGTCATTCTCTGCTGCAGAAAAGTGCTTGACATTTTCTGAACTGATTTTTGGGGCCCTGTATCTCGGGGCCACTTGGTGCTAGAAACCCCAGCTTTGGAAATTTTATGGAGCTAGTTCCACTGGTTTGCATACCAAATTTGGGGTTCTTAGCACTAAGTGGCCCCGAGATACGGGGCCCCAAATTCGGTCAACTGTGTCCATCTGCAGCAATGTCATTTCGGGACCCTTTGGGTTCAGAGACCCCAAATTTTGGCTTAACTACCGAGTTTGAAGTTCGGGGGACCTATGGCTGCAAATGGGCACAGTGAGGCTGCAAATGGGCACAGTGAGGCTGCAAATGGGCACAGTGAGGCTGCAAATGGGCACAGTGAGGCTGCAAATGGGCACAGTGAGGCTGCAAATGGGCACAGTGAGGCTGCAAATGGGCATTGTTGACCCTCTTTTCCACTTACAGTAGCTGCACATTTCTCACCCTCGTCTTATACTTGGGTCAATAAGTTTTTTCCCATTTTTTTTGTGGTAAATTAGGGGCCTCGACTTATACTCGAGTATATACGGTATATAAAATCGTTTACATATGGTGGCGGGACCTATTTGCACGTGAGCACAGGGGGACGGAGACGCTTTAAAAATATTTATTTATTGTAACACTGTACCTTTACCCCCCCCCCCCCCCCAACTTTATTGCTATTACAAGGGATGAACAACATCCTTTGTGATAACATGGACCATGACAGGTCCTCTTTATGGGGGGTCTATCAGAACCCAGATCTCTCCTCTGGGCTCCAATGCAACCGATCAGACACAGGTCGCTCTGATTGGCTGCTACGGCGGGCAGGAAGTGGATGACTTTCCCATCTGAGGACCTTTCTAAACATACGGCGGGCAGGAAGTGGACAACCGCATAAAACAAAGTAGGGAGCGCTCACCTCTTCGGGACAGAACCAGGCCGGCCAATCCGCTGATGGTAATGACGCCGACCCGCGGCAGGAACTCGGGGGGCGGGTTCTTCAGGTAGACATAACTGTCTGTATAACAAAACACAATAAATATCTGGAAAATCTTCAGAAAGTGTCACCCCTCCCCCCCCTCACCTTGTGTGAGCCGAATCGTTTCCACAACTCCATTCCTAACCGCGTCACCGGCGTTCTGAGGAGGAGATTTCACAGCAAATAAAAATGTCGATCATTTCCCCAACATTCACTCATCTCAACTGTTTTCTAGAAATAACTGTAACCCCGCCCCCAATCTTCCTGAAAGCAGAGGCCCCACCCCCAATCTTCCTGAAAGCAGAGGCCCCGCCCCCAATCTTCCTGAAAGCAGAGGCCCCGCCCCCAATCTTCCTGAAAGCAGAGGCCCCCGCCCCCAATCTTCCTGAAAGCAGAGGCCCCGCCCCCAATCTTCCTGAAAGCAGAGGCCCCGCCCCCAATCTTCCTGAAAGCAGAGGCCCCGCCCCCAATCTTCCTGAAAGCAGAGACCCCGCCCCCAATCTTCCTGAAAGCAGAGGCCCCGCCCCCAATCTTCCTGAAAGCAGAGGCCCCGCCCCCAATCTTCCTGAAAGCAGAGGCTCCGCCCCCAATCTTCCTGAAAGCAGAGCTCCGGCCCCAATCTTCCTGAAAGCAGAGGCTCCGGCCCCCAATCTTCCTGAAAGCAGAGGCTCCGGCCCCCAATCTTCCTGAAAGCAGAGGCTCCGCCCCCAATCTTCCTGAAAGCAGAGGCTCCGCCCCCAATCTTCCTGAAAGCAGAGGCTCCGGCCCCCAATCTTCCTGAAAGCAGAGGCTCCGGCCCCCAATCTTCCTGAAAGCAGAGGCTCCGCCCCCAATCTTCCTGAAAGCAGAGGCTCCGGCCCCCAATCTTCCTGAAAGCAGAGGCTCCGCCCCCAATCTTCCTGAAAGTAGAGGCTCCGCCCCCAATCTTCCTGAAAGCAGAGGCTCCGCCCCCAATCTTCCTGAAAGCAGAGGCCCCCGCCCCCAATCTTCCTGAAAGCAGAGGCCCCGCCCCCAATCTTCCTGAAAGCAGAGGCCCTGCCCCCAATCTTCCTGAAAGCAGAGGCCCTGGAGAATAGAATGGTGGGAACTGCAATTTTTTTTTTTTTTTTTATGTTGCGCAAAACTTGTGCAGCCATTTATTTATCAAACATTTTCAGGAAAAAGTACACTAAAATAAATTATAGCACAAACTAACAATATAAGAATAAGTGAAACCCCGCCCCCAACTAAACAATTGGATAAAAAAAAAAAAAAAAAAAAAAAAAAATGTATGTACAGCTTCTACTCAATGTGTGTGAAAACACCGAGCAACAATCAATAGGGGGCGCTACACTCCAGATAAATGTCCGACACCAAATACTAGAGCCCAAAATACCGTAATAATGGGACTAAATGAGAGAGGAAGAGAATACGGGGTGACGGGTCGTCTTTATGGAGAGGTCAGAGGTCAATCTCTCCTCCACACTTATAAGCAAAAGATCAAAAAACAAAAGTTGATCTTTTGCTTTCACTTCCTGTGCTGCCATCTTATCAGTTACATTGTTCCCAGATATTTCTGAGAAACACAAAACACCTCCCCCCATGGTATGGAGATGAGGGGAGGGGTTCTGTAGTCCTAAAACACTTCCTGTCCCGGGGTGACTATGCTGCTCCGCTATAGATCAGGAAGTGTTCTCACCCCCCCCCCGGGACAGGAAGTGTTCTCACCCCCCCCCCCCGAGACAGGAAGTGTTCTCACCCCCCCCCCGAGACAGGAAGTGTTCTCACCCCCCCCCGGGACAGGAAGTGTTCTCACCCCCCCCCGGGACAGGAAGTGTTCTCACCCCCCCCCCCCGGGACAGGAAGTGTTCTCACCCCCCCCCGGGACAGGAAGTGTTCTCACCCCCCCCCCCGGGACAGGAAGTGTTCTCACCCCCCCCCCCGAGACAGGAAGTGTTCTCACCCCCCCCCCCGAGACAGGAAGTGTTCTCACCCCCCCCCGGGACAGGAAGTGTTCTCACCACCCCCCCCCCAGGACAGGAAGTGTTCTCACCCCCCCCCCAGGACAGGAAGTGTTCTCACCCCCCCCCCAGGACAGGAAGTGTTCTCACCCCCCCCCCAGGACAGGAAGTGTTCTCACCCCCCCCCCAGGACAGGAAGTGTTCTCACCCCCCCCCCCAGGACAGGAAGTGTTCTCACCCCCCCCCCAGGACAGGAAGTGTTCTCACCCCCCCCGGGACAGGAAGTGTTCTCACCCCCCCCCGGGACAGGAAGTGTTCTCACCACCCCCCCCCCCGGGACAGGAAGTGTTCTCACCCCCCCCCCAGGACAGGAAGTGTTCTCACCCCCCCCCCGGGACAGGAAGTGTTCTCACCACCCCCCCCCCGGGACAGGAAGTGTTCTCACCCCCCCCCCAGGACAGGAAGTGTTCTCACCCCCCCCCCCAGGACAGGAAGTGTTCTCACCCCCCCCCCAGGACAGGAAGTGTTCTCACCCCCCCCCCCCCGGGACAGGAAGTGTTCTCACCCCCCCCGGGACAGGAATTGTTCTCACCCCCCCCGGGACAGGAATTGTTCTCACCCCCCGGGACAGGAAGTGTTCTCACCCCCCCGGGACAGGAAGTGTTCTCACCCCCCGGGACAGGAAGTGTTCTCACCCCCCCGGGACTGGAAGTGTTCTCACCCAGGACAGGAAGTGTTCTCACCCCCCCCCCCGGGACAGGAAGTGTGTTACAGTAAAAGGCCTCATGGCAGTGCCAGGCCAATGGTGGAAGAGTCCAATTCAATATATGGAGGTGGCTTAAAGCAACCAACGCGTTTCAGCGGCTCCCCTCCTCCTCCATCGGGGACAGAACTTTAGGAGGGGATGTGGAGTCTCTGCACTTACCTTACCCCATATCACAATGGGGGACAATGTGGAGCGCACCGCAGAGAAGGAGCGCTGCACGCGGCCCGGCTCTTCTTCAATGAATCTGGACTCCCGAGGAGGAGCGGAATACACCGACAACTGCGAGAGAAATATACATCACATCCGTGTGTTACAATGTACAGTCTGATCACTGGGGGAGGGGAGACTGGGGAAATGACTCCTCCCCCTTCTACAAAGTTACAATGTACAGTCTGATCACTGGGGGAGGGGAGACTGAGGAAATTACTCCTCCTCCTTCTACAAAGTTACAATGTACAGTCTGATCACTGGGGGAGGGGAGACTGAGGAAATGACTCCTCCTCCTTCTACAAAGTTACAATGTACAGTCTGATCACTGGGGGAGGAGACTGAGGAAATGACTCCTCCCCCTTCTACAAAGTTACAATGTACAGTCTGATCACCGGGGGAGGGGAGACTGAGGAAATGACTCCTCCTCCTTCCCGGGGAGTAAAGATCTCACCTGGTGAGGACTCAGGGGGGGTCCCTTGGGGTCCCGGTCAGACACGGCGTACAGCCCGTAGGAGGAGAGCACCAGGCCAGCCGGCAACGCCGCCAACTTCAGGATCTGCAGAAGAGACAACATGGAGTGTGAGAGAATAGAGGGGGAGGGGGGAAGAAGGAGGGGGAGGGGCTGTGTAAATAGGGAACCAATCATAGGTTCATCCAACCCCTCCCATCCCCCACCACTATTCCCAGCTGTAGTAATGACAGCCAGGATGTGGATGAGGGAAGGCGGAGTCAGGGGATGGGGGATCCAATCAGGATTGCTCAGTGAGAGATGAGATTCTCCACCATTCATCTCTGTGTGTGACCTTCCCCCACACCTGTGTGCAAAACTACCAGAGGAAGTAAAGCTCCACCCCCAGCATGTCAAGACTCCACCCCCCTCCCCACTCTTCATGACTTTCTTCTCATCTAATCACCTGGAGGATCCAACTAATAACAGAACAAAGACCCTCCCCCTGGGACTCCCAGCTCCTCCCCCAACACAGCGCCCCTCCCCCTGGGACTCCCAGCTCCTCACCCAACACAGCGCCCCACCCCCTGGGACTCCCAGCTCCTCCCCCAACACAGCGCCCCACCCCCAGGGACTCCCAGCTCCTCCCACACAGAGCGCCCCTCCCCCTGGGACTCCCAGCTCCTCCCCCAACACAGCGCCCCTCCCCCTGGGACTCCCAGCTCCTCCCCCAACACAGCGCCCCTCCCCCTGGGACTCCCAGCTCCTCCCCCAACACAGCGCCCCTCCCCCTGGGACTCCCAGCTCCTCACCCAACACAGCGCCCCACCCCCTGGGACTCCCAGCTCCTCACCCAACACAGCGCCCCACCCCCTGGGACTCCCAGCTCCTCCCCCAACACAGCGCCCCACCCCCAGGGACTCCCAGCTCCTCCCACACAGAGCGCCCCTCCCCCTGGGACTCCCAGCTCCTCCCCCAACACAGCGCCCCTCCCCCTGGGACTCCCAGCTCCTCCCCCAACACAGCGCCCCTCCCCCTGGGACTCCCAGCTCCTCCCACACAGAGCGCCCCTCCCCCTGGGACTCCCAGCTCCTCCCACACAGAGCGCCCCTCCCCCTGGGACTCCCAGCTCCTCCCACACAGAGCGCCCCTCCCCCTGGGACTCCCAGCTCCTCCCCCAACACAGCGCCCCTCTCCCTGGGACTCCCAGCTCCTCCCCCAACACAGCGCCCCACCCCCTGGGACTCCCAGCTCCTCCCCCAACAGAGCGCCCCACCCCCAGGGACTCCCAGCTCCTCCCCCAACAGAGCGCCCCACCCCCTGGGACTCACAGCTCCTCCCCCAACAGAGCGCTCCACCCCCAGGGACTCCCAGCTCCTCCCCCAACACAGCGCCCCTCCCACTGGGACTCCCAGCCCCTCCCCCTGGGATGCAAAGCTCCTCCCCCTACACAGCGCCCCTCCCCCTGGGATGCCCAGCTCCTCCCCCAACACAGCGCCCCTCCCCCTGGGACGCCCAGCTCCTCCCCCAACACAGCGCCCCTCCCCCTGGGACGCCCAGCTCCTCCCCCAACACAGCGCCCCTCCCCCTGGGACGCCCAGCTCCTCCCCAACACAGCGCCCCTCCCCCTGGGACGCCCAGCTCCTCCCCCAACACAGCGCCCCTCCCCCTGGGACTCCCAGCTCCTCCCCCAACACAGCGCCCCTCCCCCTGGGACTCCCAGCTCCTCCCCCAACACAGCGCCCCTCCCCCTGGGACTCCCAGCTCCTCCCCCAACACAGCGCCCCACCCCCTGGGACTCCCAGCTCCTCCCTCAAAAGAACGCCCCGCATCCAGGGACTCCCAGCTCCTCCCCCAACAGAGCGCCCCACCCCCAGGGACTCCCAGCTCCTCTCCCTGGGATGCAAAGCTTCTCCCCCTACACAGCGCCCCTCCCCCTGGGACGCCCATCTCCTCCCCCAACACAGCGCCCCTCCCCCTGGGACGCCCATCTCCTCCCCCAACACAGCGCCCCTCCCCCTGGGACGTCCATCTCCTCCCCCAACACAGCGCCCCTCCCCCTGGGACGCCCAGCTCCTCCCCCAACACAGCGCCCCTCCCCCTGGGACGCCCAGCTCCTCCCCCAACACAGCGCCCCTCCCCCTGGGATGCCCAGCTCCTCCCCCAACACAGCGCCCCACCCCCTGGGACTCCCAGCTCCTCCCCCAACAGAGCGCCCCACCCCCAGGGACTCCCAGCTCCTCCCCCAACAGAGCGCCCCACCCCCAGGGACTCCCAGCTCCTCCCCCAACAGAGCGCCCCACCCCCAGGGACTCCCAGCCCCTCCCCCTGGGATGCAAAGCTCCTCCCCCTACACAGCGCCCCTCCCCCTGGGACGCCCAGCTCCTCCCCCAACACAGCGCCCCTCCCCCTGGGACGCCCAGCTCCTCCCCCAACACAGCTCCCCTCCCCCTGGGACGCCCAGCTCCTCCCCCAACACAGCGCCCCACCCCCTGGGACTCCCAGCTGCTCCCCCAACAGAGCACCCCACCCCCAGGGACTCCCAGCTGCTCCCCCAACAGAGCGCCCCACCCCCAGGGACTCCCAGCTCCTCCCCCAACACAGCGCCCCACCCCCTGGGATGCAAAGCTCCTCCCCCAACACAGCGCCCCTCCCCCTGGGATGCCCAGCTCCTCCCCCAACACAGCGCCCCACCTCCTGGGATGCAAAGCTCCTCCCCCAACACAGCGCCCCATCCCCAGGGACGCCCAGCTCCTCCCCCAACACAGCGCCCCACCCCCTGGGACGCCCAGCTCCTCCCCCAACAGAGCACCCCACCCCCTGGGACTCCCAGCTCCTCCCCCAACAGAGCGCCCCTCCCCCTGGGACTCCCAGCTCCTCCCCCAACACAGCGCCCCTCCCCCTGGGACTCCCAGCTCCTCCCCCATGGACTCCTAGCTCCTCCTCCAAAAGAGAGCCCACCCCCTGGGACTCCCAGCTCCTCCCACACAGAGCGCCCCTCCCCCTGGGACTCCCAGCTCCTCCCCCAACACAGCGCCCCTCCCCCTGGGACGCCCAGCTCCTCCCCCAACACAGCGCCCCTCCCCCTGGGACTCCCAGCTCCTCCCCCAACACAGCGCCCCTCCCCCTGGGACGCCCAGCTCCTCCCCCAACACAGCGCCCCTCCCCCTGGGATGCCCAGCTCCTCCCCCAACACAGCGTCCCTCCCCCTGGGACTCCCAGCTCCTCCCCCAACACAGCGCCCCACCCCCAGGGACTCCCAGCTCCTCCCCCAACAGAGCGCCCCACCCCCAGGGACTCCCAGCCCCTCCCCCTGGGACGCCCAGCTCCTCCCCCAACACAGCACCCCTCCCCCTGGGATGCCCAGCTCCTCCCCCAACACAGCGCCCTTCCCCCTGGGACTCCCAGCTCCTCCCCAACACAGCGTCCCTCCCCCTGGGACTCCCAGCTCCTCCCCCAACACAGCGCCCTTCCCCCTGGGACTCCCAGCTCCTCCCCCAACAGAGCGCCCCACCCCCAGGGACTCCCAGCCCCTCCCCCTGGGACGCCCAGCTCCTCCCCCAACACAGCACCCCTCCCCCTGGGACGCCCAGCTCCTCCCCCAACACAGCGCCCCTCCCCCTGGGACGCCCAGCTCCTCCCCCAACACAGCGCCCCTCCCCCTGGGACGCCCAGCTCCTCCCCCAACACAGCGCCCCACCCCCAGGGACTCCCAGCTCCTCCCCCAACAGAGCGCCCCACCCCCAGGGACTCCCAGCCCCTCCCCCTGGGACGCCCAGCTCCTCCCCCAACACAGCACCCCTCCCCCTGGGATGCCCAGCTCCTCCCCCAACACAGCGCCCTTCCCCCTGGGACTCCCAGCTCCTCCCCAACACAGCGCCCCACCCCCTGGGACACCCAGCTCCTCCCCCAACACAGCGCCCCTCCCCCTGGGATGCCCAGCTCCTCCCCCAACACAGGGCCCCTCCCCCTGGGACGCCCAGCTCCTCCCCCAACAGCGCCCCTCCCCCTGGAACGCCCAGCTCCTCCCTCAACACAGCGCCCCACTCCCTGGGACTCCCAGCTCCTCCCCCAAAAGAGCTCCCCTCCCTATGGGACTCCCAGCCCCTCCCCTACAGTGCGCCCCGCCCCCAGCTCCTCCCCCAGGGACTCCCAGCTCCTCCTCCAGGGACTCCTAGCTCCTCCTCCAAAAGAGAGCCCATCCCCTGGGACTCCCAGCTCCTCCCCCACAGAGCGCTCCTCCCCCGGAATCACCCTTCATTGGTGCCCCACCCACCAGGGAAGCGCTCCTCCCCCTCGTGTCGGCAGGACAGATCTCACACACCGACCTCCTCCCGGGAGAGACTGTGGGGGAGGGGAGGAGCGGACTGTGGGGGAGGAGCGGACTGTGGGGGAGGGGAGGACCTGACTTTGTACTCTGAGGGGACTTCTCAGTCTTCTCTCACCTTGGCCACCATGACAGCTCCGCCCTCCGACCACTTCCGGTCATGTGATCACAGTGAGGGGTCACCATGGAACTTTAAGCCAATCTCGCTGCGGGGGGCGGAGCTTAGCAGATCGTTTCTTTGCTGACATTGGACGAAATTCGGGGGCGTGTCTATTCTCCTACGGGATGGACATAGATTGGGTGAGTCCCGCCCACTGCCCTGTACACGTGACTCCGAATAGCATGGCGGGAAGTTAGAGGCGAGCGGCGTCACCATGGTAACCGAGCAATGTGCAGTGAGGGGTCACCATGGTAACTGAGGAGTTCCTAATCCAACCATCTGAAGGGTCCTACTAATGACAGGAAACCGCCCCTCCCCCCAACCTTCCCAGAACCCCTCACTTCAACCCCTCCCAGCAGGGGAGCATCTCTCATACAAGACACCAAGCCCCGCCCACCACTGTAGTACCCCTCACCCCCATCCCCCACAGGAGCACCCCTCACCCCAGACCCATCCCCCACAGGAGCACCCCTCACCCCATCCCCCACAGGAGCACCCCTCACCCCAGACCCATCCCCCACAGGAGCACCCCTCACCCCAGACCCATCCCCCACAGGAGCACCCCTCACCCCAGACCCCACAGGAGCACCCCTCACCCCCATCCCCCACAGGAGCACCCCTCACCCCATCCCCCACAGGAGCACCCCTCACCCCATCCCCCACAGGAGCACCCCTCACCCCAGACCCATCCCCCACAGGAGCACCCCTCACCCCATCCCCCACAGGAGCACCCCTCACCCCAGACCCCACAGGAGCACCCCTCACCCCAGACCCATCCCCCACAGGAGCACCCCTCACCCCCATCCCCCACAGGAGCACCCCTCACCCCAGACCCATCCCCCACAGGAGCACCCCTCACCCCCATCCCCCACAGGAGCACCCCTCACCCCAGACCCATCCCCCACAGGAGCACCCCTCACCCCAGACCCATCCCCCAGGAGAGCACCCCTCACCCCAGACCCATCCCCCACAGGAGCACCCCTCACCCCAGACCCATCCCCCACAGGAGCGCCCCTCACCCCATCCCCCACAGGAGCACCCCTCACCCTAGACCCATCCCCCACAGGAGCGCCCCTCACCCCAGACCCATCCCCGACAGGAGCGCCCCTCACCCCATCCCCCACAGGAGCACCCCTCACCCTAGACCCATCCCCCACAGGAGCGCCCCTCACCCCAGACCCATCCCCCACAGGAGCGCCCCTCACCCCATCCCCCACAGGAGCACCCCTCACCCCAGACCCATCCCCCACAGGAGCACCCCTCACCCCAGACCCATCCCCCACAGGAGCACCCCTCACCCCAGACCCATCCCCCACAGGAGCACCCCTCACCCCATCCCCCACAGAAGCACCCCTCACCCCAGACCCATCCCCCACAGGAGCACCCCTCACCCCAGACCCATCCCCCACAGGAGCACCCCTCACCCCATCCCCCACAGGAGTACCCCTCACCCCAGACCCATCCCCCACAGGAGCACCCCTCACCCCAGACCCATCCCCCACAGGAGCACCCCTCACCCCAGACCCATCCCCCACAGGAGCACCCCTCACCCCAGACCCATCCCCCACAGGAGCGCCCCTCACCCCATCCCCCACAGGAGCACCCCTCACCCTAGACCCATCCCCCACAGGAGCGCCCCTCACCCCAGACCCATCCCCCACAGGAGCACCCCTCACCCCATCCCCCACAGGAGCACCCCTCACCCCAGACCCATCCCCCACAGGAGCACCCCTCACCCCAGACCCATCCCCCACAGGAGCACCCCTCACCCCAGACCCATCCCCCACAGGAGCGCCCCTCACCCCATCCCCCACAGGAGCACCCCTCACCCCAGACCCATCCCCCACAGGAGCACCCCTCACCCCAGACCCATCCCCCACAGGAGCACCCCTCACCCCAGACCCATCCCCCACAGGAGCACCCCTCACCCCAGACCCATCCCCCACAGGAGCACCCCTCACCCCATCCCCCACAGGAGCACCCCTCACCCCAGACCCATCCCCCACAGGAGCACCCCTCACCCCAGACCCATCCCCCAGGAGAGCACCCCTCACCCCAGACCCATCCCCCACAGGAGCACCCCTCACCCTAGACCCATCCCCCACAGGAGCACCCCTCACCCCAGACCCATCCCCCACAGGAGCACCCCTCACCCCATCCCCCACAGGAGCACCCCTCACCCCATCCCCCACAGGAGCACCCCTCACCCCAGACCCATCCCCCACAGGAGCACCCCTCACCCCATCCCCCACAGGAGCACCCCTCACCCCATCCCCCACAGGAGCACCCCTCACCCCAGACCCATCCCCCAGGAGAGCACCCCTCACCCCAGACCCATCCCCCACAGGAGCACCCCTCACCCCAGACCCATCCCCCACAGGAGCACCCCTCACCCCAGACCCATCCCCCACAGGAGCACCCCTCACCCCATCCCCCACAGGAGCACCCCTCACCCCAGACCCATCCCCCACAGGAGCACCCCTCACCCCAAACCCATCCCCCACAGGAGCACCCCTCACCCCAGACCCCACAGGAGCACCCCTCACCCCAGACCCATCCCCCACAGGAGCACCCCTCACCCCATCCCCCACAGGAGCACCCCTCACCCCATCCCCCACAGGAGCACCCCTCACCCCAGACCCATCCCCCACAGGAGCACCCCTCACCCCATCCCCCACAGGAGCACCCCTCACCCCAGACCCATCCCCCAGGAGAGCACCCCTCACCCCAGACCCATCCCCCACAGGAGCACCCCTCACCCCAGACCCATCCCCCACAGGAGCACCCCTCACCCCAGACCCATCCCCCAGGAGAGCACCCCTCACCCCAGACCCATCCCCCACAGGAGCACCCCTCACCCTAGACCCATCCCCCACAGGAGCACCCCTCACCCCAGACCCATCCCCCACAGGAGCACCCCTCACCCCATCCCCCACAGGAGCACCCCTCACCCCATCCCCCACAGGAGCACCCCTCACCCCAGACCCATCCCCCACAGGAGCACCCCTCACCCCATCCCCCACAGGAGCACCCCTCACCCCAGACCCATCCCCCACAGGAGCACCCCTCACCCTAGACCCATCCCCCACAGGAGCACCCCTCACCCCAGACCCATCCCCCAGGAGAGCACCCCTCACCCCAGACCCATCCCCCACAGGAGCACCCCTCACCCCAGACCCATCCCCCACAGGAGCACCCCTCACCCCAGACCCATCCCCCACAGGAGCACCCCTCACCCCATCCCCCACAGGAGCACCCCTCACCCCAGACCCATCCCCCACAGGAGCACCCCTCACCCCAAACCCATCCCCCACAGGAGCACCCCTCACCCCAGACCCATCCCCCACAGGAGCACCCCTCACCCCAGACCCCACAGGAGCACCCCTCACCCTAGACCCATCCCCCACAGGAGCACCCCTCACCCCAGACCCATCCCCCAGGAGAGCACCCCTCACCCCAGACCCATCCCCCACAGGAGCACCCCTCACCCCAGACCCATCCCCCACAGGAGCGCCCCTCACCCCATCCCCCACAGGAGCACCCCTCACCCCAGACCCATCCCCCACAGGAGCACCCCTCACCCCAGACCCATCCCCCACAGGAGCACCCCTCACCCTAGACCCATCCCCCACAGGAGCACCCCTCACCCCAGACCCATCCCCCACAGGAGCACCCCTCACCCTAGACCCATCCCCCACAGGAGCACCCCTCACCCCAGACCCATCCCCCACAGGAGCACCCCTCACCCCATCCCCCACAGGAGCACCCCTCACCCCATCCCCCACAGGAGCACCCCTCACCCCAGACCCATCCCCCACAGGAGCACCCCTCACCCCATCCCCCACAGGAGCACCCCTCACCCCAGACCCATCCCCCACAGGAGCACCCCTCACCCCATCCCCCACAGGAGCACCCCTCACCCCAGACCCATCCCCCACAGGAGCACCCCTCACCCCAGACCCATCCCCCAGGAGAGCACCCCTCACCCCAGACCCATCCCCCACAGGAGCACCCCTCACCCCAGACCCATCCCCCACAGGAGCACCCCTCACCCCAGACCCATCCCCCACAGGAGCACCCCTCACCCCATCCCCCACAGGAGCACCCCTCACCCCAGACCCATCCCCCACAGGAGCACCCCTCACCCCAAACCCATCCCCCACAGGAGCACCCCTCACCCCAGACCCCACAGGAGCACCCCTCACCCCAGACCCATCCCCCACAGGAGCACCCCTCACCCCAGACCCATCCCCCAGGAGAGCACCCCTCACCCCAGACCCATCCCCCACAGGAGCACCCCTCACCCCAGACCCCACAGGAGCACCCCTCACCCCAAACCCATCCCCCACAGGAGCACCCCTCACCCTAGACCCATCCCCCACAGGAGCACCCCTCACCCCAGACCCATCCCCCACAGGAGCACCCCTCACCCCAGACCCATCCCCCACAGGAGCACCCCTCACCCCAGACCCATCCCCCAGGAGAGCACCCCTCACCCCAGACCCATCCCCCACAGGAGCACCCCTCACCCCAGACCCCACAGGAGCACCCCTCACCCCAAACCCATCCCCCACAGGAGCACCCCTCACCCTAGACCCATCCCCCACAGGAGCACCCCTCACCCCAGACCCATCCCCCACAGGAGCACCCCTCACCCCATCCCCCACAGGAGCACCCCTCACCCCAGACCCATCTCCCACAGGAGCACCCCTCACCCCAGACCCATCCCCCACAGGAGCACCCCAGACCCATCCCCCACAGGAGCACCCCTCACCCCAGACCCATCCCCCACAGGAGCACCCCTCACCCTAGACCCATCCCCCACAGGAGCACCCCTCACCCCAGACCCATCCCCCACAGGAGCACCCCTCACCCCAGACCCATCCCCCACAGGAGCACCCCTCACCCCATCCCTCACAGGAGCACCCCTCACCCCAGACCCATCCCCCACAGAAGCACCCCTCACCCCAGACCCATCCCCCACAGGAGCACCCCTCACCCCATCCCCCACAGAAGCACCCCTCACCCCAGACCCATCCCCCACAGGAGCACCCCTCACCCCAGACCCATCCCCCACAGGAGCACCCCAGACCCATCCCCCCACAGGAGCACCCCTCACCCCATCCCCCACAGGAGCACCCCTCACCTCAGACCCATCCCCCACAGGAACACCCCTCACCCCAGACCCATCCCCTACAGGAGCACCCCTCACCCCAGACCCATCCCCCACAGGAGCACCCCTCACACCAGACCCATCCCCCACAGGAGCACCCCTCACCCTAGACCCATCCCCCACAGGAGCACCCCTCACCCCAGACCCATCCCCCACAGGAGCACCCCTCACCCCATCCCCCACAGGAGCACCCCTCACCCCATCCCCCACAGGAGCACCCCTCACCCCAGACCCATCCCCCACAGGAGCACCCCAGACCCTTTCCTTTAATGGAACACCCCAGGACTCCCAGCCCCCAATGGAGCACCACTCAGTCCAACACCCCCAACCTCCTCTGATTTCCCCTCCCCCCATTCATTTGTTTAGCACCCTTCTGGGTGTCATGTGACGTCCTCTTCCAATCGTGGTCCCAGCTCCCGGGGAGTAGACGTTGGTAAAGTAAAAATGGAGTTCTCCCACACTCTTCTTTTATTTATTCCGCCAACCCTCACACAGCTCCGCCATTTTTACTTTACCCCCCGGGAGCTGGGACCACGGTTGGAAGCCGATCCTGAGGGTTCAAGCTTCATTCGGCCCATTGGGGGAGGGGCCGGGAAATGTCTGCCGCACCCCGGAACAGGATTGGATGAATGTTTGTAGACACTTTTCTCACTTGTAGAAGATTTCCTCCCTCTGACATTGGGAGTCGCATTGCACGTTCTGGATTACACTTTATATTCTCACCTGTATTATTATTATTATTTCATCTGATGTCATTGTATTCGTTCACATTTGATTGGACACATTATATCAGGTGACATTGTTCACATTCTTTGTTTCCATTTACCTGTCTGCAGAATATTTTTTATTTTTTCATTGTGTGCACACTGCACTTTGTTGGTATTTATATATCATTTTTGAACATATCCACATAGAATATTTTTGAATTTTTATTTAGGTTTCAGATTATTTTTTTTATATAATTTTAATTTTCATAATTCACTATTTGGTTGGAGTTGTTGCACCGAGACTGAGGTAGCGCTACATAGTTTTATTACACTCTTTATTAGGGGTATGTGAGTCCACTGTTCTATGTTGGCGGCTCCTTGTATATTTTACCTATTAGTGTGCTTTTTGCACATTAGTTATTACCTTTTACTCATAGGCCAGCATGACTCCCCCCCCCCCCCCGTTCTGACATCGGGGCCCCCACTTCAGAAGCACATCTTATATGGCTAATTGATCCCCGCAGGAAGCAGATGAGGGACCCAAAGTATCCCTCCAATACAGAGTCTTCACCAGAACTGAGGACCCCCGACCCATCCCTCCAATACAGAGCCTTCACCAGAACTGAGGACCCCCGACCCATCACTCCGCTACAGAGCCGTCACTAGAACTGAGGACCCCCGACCCATCCCTCCAATACAGAGCCGTCACCAGAACTGAGGACCTCCGACCCATCACTCCGCTACAGAGCCGTCACTAGAACTGAGGACCCCCGACCCATCACTCCGCTACAGAGCCGTCACTAGAACTGAGGACCCCCGACCCATCCCTCCAATACAGAGCCTTCACCAGAACTGAGGACCCCCGACCCATCACTCCGCTACAGAGCCGTCACTAGAACTGAGGACCCCCGACCCATCCCTCCAATACAGAGCCTTCACCAGAACTGAGGACCCCCGACCCATCACTCCGCTACAGAGCCGTCACTAGAACTGAGGACCCCCGACCCATCCCTCCAATACAGAGCCTTCACCAGAACTGAGGACCCCGACCCATCCCTCCAATACAGAGCCGTCTCCAGAACTAAGGACCCCCGACCCATCCCTCCAATACAGAGCCGTCACCAGAACTGAGGACCCCGACCCATTCCTCCAATACAGAGCCGTCTCCAGAACTAAGGACCCCCGACCCATCCCTCCAATACAGAGCCGTCACCAGAACTGAGGACCCCGACCCATTCCTCCGATACAGAGCCGTCACCAGAACTGAGGACCCCGACCCATCCCTCCAAAACAGAGCCTTCACCAGAACTGAGGACCCCCAACCCATCCCTCCAATACAGAGCCGTCACCAGAACTGAGGACCCCGACCCATCCCTCCAAAACAGAGCCTTCACCAGAACTGAGGACCCCCAACCCATCCCTCCGATACAGAGCCGTCACCAGAACTGAGGACCCCGACCCATCCCTCCAAAACAGAGCCTTCACCAGAACTGAGGACCCCCAACCCATCCCTCCAATACAGAGCCGTCACTAGAACTGAGGACCCCGACCCATCCCTCCAATACAGAGCCTTCACCAGAACTGAGGACCCCTACCCATCCCTCCAATACAGAGCCGTCACCAGAACTGAGGACCCCCGACCCATCCCTCCAATACAGAGCCGTCACCAAAACTGAGGACCCTGACCCATCCCTCCAATACAGAGCCGTCACCAGAACTGAGGACCCCGACCCATCACTCCGCTACAGAGCCGTCACTAGAACTGAGGGCCCCGACCCATCACTCCGCTACAGAGCCGTCACTAGAACTGAGGACCCCCGACCCATCCCTCCAAAACAGAGCCTTCACCAGAACTGAGGACCCCCGACCCATCCCTCCAATACAGAGCCTTCACCAGAACTAAGGACCCCGACCCATCCCTCCAATACAGAGCCGTCACCAGAACTGAGGACCCCCGACCCATCACTCCGCTACAGAGCCTTCACCAGAACTGAGGACCCCCGACCCATCCCTCCAATACAGAGCCGTCACCAGAACTGAGGACCCCCTCTCATTCCTCCAATACAGAGCCATCACCAGAACTGAGGACCCCGACCCATTCCTCCAATACAGAGCCGTCACCAGAACTGAGGACCCCGACCCATCCCTCCAATACAGAGCCTTCACCAGAACTGAGGACCCCGACCCATCCCTCCAATACAGAGCCGTCACCAGAACTGAGGACCCCGACCCATCCCTCCAATACAGAGCCGTCACCAGAACTGAGGGCCCCCGACCCATCCCTCCAATACAGAGCCGTCACCAGAACTGAGGACCCCGACCCATCCCTCCAATACAGAGCCGTCACCAGAACTGAGGACCCCAAACCCATCCCTCCAATACAGAGCCGTCACCAGAACTGAGGACCTCCGACCCATCTCTCCAATACAGAGCTGTCACCAGAACTGAGGGCCCCCGACCCATCCCTCCAATACAGAGCCGTCACCAGAACTGAGGACCCCGACCCATCCCTCCAATACAGAGCCGTCACCAGAACTGAGGACCCCCGACCCATCCCTCCAATACAGAGCCGTCACCAGAACTGAGGACCCCGACCCATCCCTCCAATACAGAGCCGTCACCAGAACTGAGGACCCCAAACCCATCCCTCCAATACAGAGCCGTCACCAGAACTGAGGACCCCCGACCCATCTCTCCAATACAGAGCCGTCACCAGAACTGAGGACCCCGACCCATCCCTCCGATACAGAGTCGTCACCGGAACTGAGGACCCCGACCCATCCCTCCGATACAGAGCCGTCACCAGAACTGAGGACCCCGACCCATCCCTCCAATACAGAGCCGTCACCAGAACTGAGGACCCCAAACCCATCCCTCCAATACAGAGCCGTCACCAGAACTGAGGACCCCCGACCCATCTCTCCAATACAGAGCCATCACCAGAACTGAGGACCCCGACCCATCCCTCCAATACAGAGCCGTCACCAGAACTGAGGGCCCCCGACCCATCCCTCCAATACAGAGCCGTCACCAGAACTGAGGACCCCGACCCATCCCTCCAATACAGAGCCGTCACCAGAACTGAGGACCCCGACCCATCCCTCCAATACAGAGCCGTCTCCAGAACTGAGGACCCCGACCCATCCCTCCAATACAGAGCCGTCACCAGAACTGAGGACCCCGACCCATCCCTCCAATACAGAGCCGTCACCAGAACTGAGGACCCCGACCCATCCCTCCAATACAGAGCCGTCACCAGAACTGAGGACCCCGACCCATCCCTCCAATACAGAGCTGTCACCAGAACTGAGGACCTCCGACCCATCCCTCCAATACAGAGCCGTCACCAGAACTGAGGACCCCAACCCATCCATCCAATACAGAGCCATCACCAGAACTGAGGACCCCCGACCCATCCCTCCAATACAGAGCCGTCACCAGAACTGAGGACCCCTAAAACCATCCCTCCAATACAGAGCCGTCACCAGAACTGAGGACCCCCGACCCATCCCTCCAATACAGAGCCGTCACCAGAACTGAGGACCCCGACCCATCCCTCCAATACAGAGCCGTCACCAGAACTGAGGACCCCGACCCATCCCTCCGATACAGAGTCGTCACCGGAACTGAGGACCCCGACCCATCCCTCCGATACAGAGCCGTCACCAGAACTGAGGACCCCGACCCATCCCTCCAATACAGAGCCATCACCAGAACTGAGGACCCCGACCCATCCCTCCAATACAGAGTCGTCACCGGAACTGAGGACCCCGACCCATCCCTCCGATACAGAGCCGTCACCAGAACTGAGGACCCCGACCCATCCCTCCAATACAGAGCCGTCACCAGAACTGAGGGCCCCCGACCCATCCCTCCAATACAGAGCCGTCACCAGAACTGAGGACCCCGACCCATCCCTCCAATACAGAGCCGTCACCAGAACTGAGGACCCCGACCCATCCCTCCAATACAGAGCCGTCACCAGAACTGAGGACCCCCGACCCATCCCTCCAATACAGAGCCGTCACCAGAACTGAGGACCTCCGACCCATCCCTCCAATACAGAGCCGTCACCAGAACTGAGGACCCCCGACCCATCCCTCCAATACAGAGCCGTCACCAGAACTGAGGACCCCGACCCATTCCTCCAATACAGAGCCATCACCAGAACTGAGGACCCCCAACCCATCCCTCCGATACAGAGCCGTCACCAGAACTGAGGACCACGACCCATCCCTCCGATACAGAGCCGTCACCAGAACTGAGGACCCTGACCCATCCCTCCGATACAGAGCCGTCACCAGAACTGAGGACCCCGACTCATCCCTCCGATACAGAGCCGTCACCAGAACTGAGGACCCCCGACCCATCCCTCCCATACAGAGCCGTCACCAGAACTGAGGACCCCCGACCCATCTCTCCAATACAGAGCCTTCACCAGAACTGAGGACCTCCGACCCATCCCTCCAATACAGAGCCGTTACCAGAACTGAGGACCCCGACCCATCCCTCCAATACAGAGCCTTCACCAGAACTGAGGACCCCGACCCATCCCTCCAATACAGAGCCGTCACCAGAACTGAGGACCCCAACCCATCCCTCCAATACAGAGCCGTCTCCAGAACTGAGGACCCCGACTCATCCCTCCAATACAGAGCCGTCACCAGAACTGAGGACCTCCGACCCATCCCTCCAATACAGAGCCGTCACCAGAACTGAGGACCCCGACCCATCCCTCCAATACAGAGCCATCACCAGAACTGAGGACCCCGACCCATCCCTCCAATACAGAGCCATCACCAGAACTGAGGACCCCGACCCATCCCTCCAATACAGAGCCATCACCAGAACTGAGGACCCCGACCCTTCCCTCCAATACAGAGCCTTCACCAGAACTGAGGACCCCGACCCATCCCTCCAATACAGAGCCTTCACCAGAACTGAGGACCTCCGACCCATCCCTCCAATACAGAGCCGTCACCAGAACTGAGGACCTCCGACCCATCCCTCCAATACAGAGCCGTCACCAGAACTGAGGACCTCCGACCCATCCCTCCAATACAGAGCCGTCACCAGAACTGAGGACCCTGACCCATCCCTCCAATACAGAGCCATCACCAGAACTGAGGACCCCGACCCTTCCCTCCAATACAGAGCCTTCACCAGAACTGAGGACCCCCTCTCATCCCTCCAATACAGAGCCGTCACCAGAACTGAGGACCCTGACCCATCCCTCCAATACAGAGCCATCACCAGAACTGAGGACCCCGACCCTTCCCTCCAATACAGAGCCTTCACCAGAACTGAGGACCCCCTCTCATCCCTCCAATACAGAGCCGTCACCAGAACTGAGGACCCTGACCCATCCCTCCAATACAGAGCCGTCACCAGAACTGAGGACCCCCGACCCATCCCTCCAATACAGAGCCATCACCAGAACTGAGGACCCCGACCCTTCCCTCCAATACAGAGCCTTCACCAGAACTGAGGACCCCCTCTCATCCCTCCAATACAGAGCCGTCACCAGAACTGAGGACCCCGACCCATCCCTCCAATACAGAGCCGTCACCAGAACTGAGGACCCCCGACCCATCTCTCCAATACAGAGCCATCACCAGAACTGAGGACCCCGACCCATCCCTCCAATACAGAGCCGTCACCAGAACTGAGGACCCCAAACCCATCCCTCCAATACAGAGCCGTCACCAGAACTGAGGACCCCCGACCCATCTCTCCAATACAGAGCCATCACCAGAACTGAGGACCCCGACCCATCCCTCCAATACAGAGCCGTCACCAGAACTGAGGGCCCCCGACCCATCCCTCCAATACAGAGCCGTCACCAGAACTGAGGACCCCGACCCATCCCTCCAATACAGAGCCGTCACCAGAACTGAGGACCCCGACCCATCCCTCCAATACAGAGCCGTCTCCAGAACTGAGGACCCCGACCCATCCCTCCAATACAGAGCCGTCACCAGAACTGAGGACCCCGACCCATCCCTCCAATACAGAGCCGTCACCAGAACTGAGGACCCCGACCCATCCCTCCAATACAGAGCCGTCACCAGAACTGAGGACCCCGACCCATCCCTCCAATACAGAGCTGTCACCAGAACTGAGGACCTCCGACCCATCCCTCCAATACAGAGCCGTCACCAGAACTGAGGACCCCAACCCATCCATCCAATACAGAGCCATCACCAGAACTGAGGACCCCCGACCCATCCCTCCAATACAGAGCCGTCACCAGAACTGAGGACCCCTAAAACCATCCCTCCAATACAGAGCCGTCACCAGAACTGAGGACCCCCGACCCATCCCTCCAATACAGAGCCGTCACCAGAACTGAGGACCCCGACCCATCCCTCCAATACAGAGCCGTCACCAGAACTGAGGACCCCGACCCATCCCTCCGATACAGAGTCGTCACCGGAACTGAGGACCCCGACCCATCCCTCCGATACAGAGCCGTCACCAGAACTGAGGACCCCGACCCATCCCTCCAATACAGAGCCATCACCAGAACTGAGGACCCCGACCCATCCCTCCAATACAGAGTCGTCACCGGAACTGAGGACCCCGACCCATCCCTCCGATACAGAGCCGTCACCAGAACTGAGGACCCCGACCCATCCCTCCAATACAGAGCCGTCACCAGAACTGAGGGCCCCCGACCCATCCCTCCAATACAGAGCCGTCACCAGAACTGAGGACCCCGACCCATCCCTCCAATACAGAGCCGTCACCAGAACTGAGGACCCCGACCCATCCCTCCAATACAGAGCCGTCACCAGAACTGAGGACCCCCGACCCATCCCTCCAATACAGAGCCGTCACCAGAACTGAGGACCTCCGACCCATCCCTCCAATACAGAGCCGTCACCAGAACTGAGGACCCCCGACCCATCCCTCCAATACAGAGCCGTCACCAGAACTGAGGACCCCGACCCATTCCTCCAATACAGAGCCATCACCAGAACTGAGGACCCCCAACCCATCCCTCCGATACAGAGCCGTCACCAGAACTGAGGACCACGACCCATCCCTCCGATACAGAGCCGTCACCAGAACTGAGGACCCTGACCCATCCCTCCGATACAGAGCCGTCACCAGAACTGAGGACCCCGACTCATCCCTCCGATACAGAGCCGTCACCAGAACTGAGGACCCCCGACCCATCCCTCCCATACAGAGCCGTCACCAGAACTGAGGACCCCCGACCCATCTCTCCAATACAGAGCCTTCACCAGAACTGAGGACCTCCGACCCATCCCTCCAATACAGAGCCGTTACCAGAACTGAGGACCCCGACCCATCCCTCCAATACAGAGCCTTCACCAGAACTGAGGACCCCGACCCATCCCTCCAATACAGAGCCGTCACCAGAACTGAGGACCCCAACCCATCCCTCCAATACAGAGCCGTCTCCAGAACTGAGGACCCCGACTCATCCCTCCAATACAGAGCCGTCACCAGAACTGAGGACCTCCGACCCATCCCTCCAATACAGAGCCGTCACCAGAACTGAGGACCCCGACCCATCCCTCCAATACAGAGCCATCACCAGAACTGAGGACCCCGACCCATCCCTCCAATACAGAGCCATCACCAGAACTGAGGACCCCGACCCATCCCTCCAATACAGAGCCATCACCAGAACTGAGGACCCCGACCCTTCCCTCCAATACAGAGCCTTCACCAGAACTGAGGACCCCGACCCATCCCTCCAATACAGAGCCTTCACCAGAACTGAGGACCTCCGACCCATCCCTCCAATACAGAGCCGTCACCAGAACTGAGGACCTCCGACCCATCCCTCCAATACAGAGCCGTCACCAGAACTGAGGACCTCCGACCCATCCCTCCAATACAGAGCCGTCACCAGAACTGAGGACCCTGACCCATCCCTCCAATACAGAGCCATCACCAGAACTGAGGACCCCGACCCTTCCCTCCAATACAGAGCCTTCACCAGAACTGAGGACCCCCTCTCATCCCTCCAATACAGAGCCGTCACCAGAACTGAGGACCCTGACCCATCCCTCCAATACAGAGCCGTCACCAGAACTGAGGACCCCCGACCCATCCCTCCAATACAGAGCCATCACCAGAACTGAGGACCCCGACCCTTCCCTCCAATACAGAGCCTTCACCAGAACTGAGGACCCCCTCTCATCCCTCCAATACAGAGCCGTCACCAGAACTGAGGACCCCGACCCATCCCTCCAATACAGAGCCGTCACCGCTGACCAGTCACGTGACTGTTACATGGAAACATTTGTTTTATTGTATTTATAATGCAAAATTGTTTCAAATGAACAACAAACAACGTTCCCGTATAAATAAAAAGAAAAAAAACTAACAAAAATCAGCCAAATGAGAATCGAGTTAATGTAAACTAAAGGAACCACCACCCCTCCGATCAGTACTCCCCTCCCCCCGATCAGTACTCCCCTCCCTCCGATCAGTACTCCCCTCCCCCCGATCAGTACTCCCCTCCCTCCAATCAGTACTCCCCGCCCCCCCGATCAGTACTCCCCTCCCTCCGATCAGTACTCCCCACCCCCCGATCAGTACTCCCCTCCCTCCGATCAGTACTCCCCACCCTCCAATCAGTACTCCCCACCCCTCCGATCAGTACTCCCTGCCCTCCGATCAGTACTCCCCTCCCTCCGATCAGTACTCCCCACCCTCCAATCAGTACTCCCCACCCTCCAATCAGTACTCCCCACCCCTCCGATCAGTACTCCCCTCCCTCCGATCAGTACTCCCCACCCCCCGATCAGTACTCCCCTCCCTCCGATCAGTACTCCCCACCCTCCGATCAGTACTCCCTGCCCTCCGATCAGTTCTCCCCTCCCTCCGATCAGTACTCCCCTCCCTCCGATCAGTACTCCCTGCCCCCCGATCAGTGCTCCCCTCCCTTCGATCAGTACTCCCCACCCTCCAATCAGTACTCCCCACCCCTCCGATCAGTACTCCCCGCCCTCCGATCAGTTCTCCCCTCCCTCTGATCAGTTCTCCCCTCCCTCCGATCAGTACTCCCCGCCCCCTGATCAGTGCTCCCCGCCCTCCGATCAGTTCTCCCCGCCCTCCGATCAGTTCTCCCCTCCCTCCGATCAGTACTCCCCACCCCTCCGATCAGTACTCCCCGCCCTCCGATCAGTTCTCCCCTCCCTCCGATCAGTACTCCCCACCCTCCTATCAGTACTCCCCTCCCTCCGATCAGTACTCCCTGCCCCCCGATCAGTGCTCCCCTCCCTCCGATCAGTACTCCCCTCCCTCCGATCAGTACTCCCCGCCCCCTGATCAATACTCCCCTCCCTCCGATCAGTACTCCCTGCCCCCCGATCAGTGCTCCCCTCACTCCGATCAGTACTCCCCTCCCTCCGATCAATACTCCCCTCCCTCCGATCAGTACTCCCCTCCCCCCGATCAGTACTCCCCGCCCCCTGATCAGTGCTCCCCTCCCTCCGATCAATACTCCCCTCCCTCCGATCAGTACTCCCTGCCCCCCGATCAGTGCTCCCCTCCCTCCGATCAGTACTCCCCTCCCTCCGATCAATACTCCCCTCCCTCCGATCAGTACTCCCCGCCCTCCGATCAGTACTCCCTGCCCCCCGATCAGTACTCCCCTCCCTCCGATCAGTACTCCCCTCCCTCCGATCAGTACTCCCCACCCCTCCGATCAGTACTCCTCTCCCTCCGATCAGTACTCCCCACCCCTCCGATCAGTACTCCCCGCCCTCCGATCAGTACTCCCCTCCCTCCGATCAGTACTCCCCGCCCTCCGATCAGTACTCCCTGCCCCCCGATCAGTACTCCCCTCCCTCCGATCAGTACTCCCCTCCCTCCGATCAGTACTCCCCACCCCTCCGATCAGTACTCCTCTCCCTCCGATCAGTACTCCCCACCCCTCCGATCAGTACTCCACGCCCTCCGATCAGTACTCCCCTCCCTCCGATCAGCACTCCCCGCCCTCCGATCAGTACTCCCCTCCCTCCGATCAGTACTCCCTGCCCTCCGATCAGCACTCCCCGCCCTCTGATCAGTACTCCCCACCCCCCGAACAGTACTCCCCGCCCCCTGATCAGTACTCCCCGCCCCCTGATCAGTACTCCCTGCCCCCCGATCAGTGCTCCCCTCCCTCCGATCAGTACTCCCCGCCCTCCGATCAGTACTCCCTGCCCCCCGATCAGTGCTCCCCTCCCTCCGATCAGTACTCCCCTCCCTCCGATCAGTACTCCCCACCCCTCCGATCAGTACTCCCCCCCTCTGATCAATACTCCCCTCCCTCCGATCAGTACTCCCCACCCCTCCGATCAGTACTCCCCCCCTCTGATCAATACTCCCCTCCCTCCGATCAGTACTCCCCACCCTCCAATCAGTACTACCCGCCCCTCCGATAAGTACTCCCCGCCCTCCGATCAATACTCCCCTCCCTCCGATCAGTACTCCCCACCCCTCCGATCAGTACTCCCCTCCCTCCGATCAGTACTCCCCACCCCTCCGATCAGTACTCCCTGCCCCCCGATCAGTGCTCCCCTCCCTCCGATCAGTACTCCCCGCCCTCCGATCAGTACTCCCCTCCCTCCGATCAGTACTCCCCACCCCTCCGATCAGTACTCCCCTCCCTCCGATCAGTACTCCCCTCCCTCCGATCAGTACTCCCCTCCCTCCGATCAGTACTCCCCACCCCTCCGATCAGTACTCCCCGCCCTCCGATCAGTACTCCCCGCCCTCCGATCAGTACTCCCCTCCCCCCGATCAGTGCTCCCCGCCCTCCGATCAGTACTCCCCTCCCCCCGATCAGTACTCCCCGCCCTCCGATCAGTACTCCCCTCCCCCCGATCAGTACTCCCCACCCTCCGATCAGTACTCCCCGCCCTCCGATCAGTACTCCCCGCCCTCCGATCAGTACTCCCCTCCCCCCGATCAGTACTCCCCTCCCCCCGATCAGTACTCCCCGCCCTCCGATCAGTACTCCCCTCCCCCCGATCAGTACTCCCCGCCCTCCGATCAGTACTCCCCGCCCTCCGATCAGTACTCCCCTCCCCCCGATCAGTATTCCCCACCCTCCGATCAGTACTCCCCCCCTCTGATCAGTACTCCCCGCCCTCCGATCAGTACTCCCCTCCCCCCGATCAGTATTCCCCACCCTCCGATCAGTACTCCCCGCCCTCCGATCAGTACTCCCTGCCCCCCGATCAGTGCTCCCCTCCCTCCGATCAGTACTCCCCTCCCTCCGATCAGTACTCCCTGCCCCCCGATCAGTGCTCCCCTCACTCCGATCAGTACTCCCCTCCCTCCGATCAATACTCCCCTCCCTCCGATCAGTACTCCCCTCCCCCCGATCAGTACTCCCCGCCCCCTGATCAGTGCTCCCCTCCCTCCGATCAATACTCCCCTCCCTCCGATCAGTACTCCCCACCCCTCCGATCAGTACTCCCCACCCTCCGATCAGTACTCCCCTCCCTCCGATCAGTACTCCCCTCCCTCCGATCAGTACTCCCTGCCCCCCGATCAGTACTCCCCACCCCTCCGATCAGTACTCCCCTCCCTCCGATCAGTACTCCCCTCCCTCCGATCAGTACTCCCCTCCCTCCGATCAGTACTCCCCGCCCTCCGATCAGTACTCCCTGCCCCCCGATCAGTGCTCCCCTCCCTCCGATCAGTACTCCCCTCCCTCCGATCAGTACTCCCCACCCCTCCGATCAGTACTCCCCACCCTCCGATCAGTACTCCCCTCCCTCCGATCAGTACTCCCTGCCCCCCGATCAGTACTCCCCACCCCTCCGATCAGTACTCCCCGCCCTCCGATCAGTACTCCCCTCCCTCCGATCAGTACTCCCCTCCCTCCGATCAGTACTCCCTGCCCCCCGATCAGTGCTCCCCTCCCTCCGATCAGTACTCCCCGCCCTCCGATCAGTACTCCCCTCCCTCCGATCAGTACTCCCCTCCCTCCGATCAGTACTCCCCGCCCCTCCGATCAGTACTCCCCGCCCTCCGATCAGTACTCCCCTCCCTCCGATCAGTACTCCCCGCCCTCCGATCAGTACTCCCCGCCCTCTGATCAGTACTCCCCACCCCCCGAACAGTACTCCCCGCCCCCTGATCAGTACTCCCCGCCCCCTGATCAGTACTCCCAGCCCCTGATCAATACTCCCCGCCCCCTGATCAGTACTCCCACCCCCTCTGATCAGTACTCCCCGCCCCCCCGATCAGTACCCCCCCGGATCAGTACTCCCCTTCCCCCAATCAGTACTCCCCACCCCCCCCATCAATACTCCCCGCCCCCTGATCAGTACTCCCAGCCCCCCCCCCATCAGTACTCCCCGCCCCCGATCAGTACTCCCCTCCCCTGATCAGTACTCCCCTCCCCCCGATCAGTACTCCCCACCCCCTGATCAGTACTTCATTTTATTTTTTATTTCTGGTCATGTGACCAGTAACCCTCAGTACTGGTGCAGAGACTTCCATGAGGGGAGGAGTGAAGAGAAGGGGGAGGAGCCCAGAGATGATGTAGGATAATGAGACTTCCAGGAGCCGACAACGCTCAGGGGGATCAGCAATTTCAATCGCATCCGAATGGTGTTGTCGGCCCAGAACAGGAAGCGATTCTCGGCAGGATCACCACATCATTTCATCACATTAAAATATAGCTAAAGGCAAAACCTTTTTTATAGCTTTGCATGGAGTGGAGAGGGATTAGACCCCTTGTCAAGTTTTTATTTCTGTCTGTGTCCCTCTCTATTTGTTCTGCTTACCGCTATCACCGAAAGGGCAAGAAAATCCCAAGTTTTGGGTTGTCACCCGAACAGAAATAGAGGGGGAAATCTTATAATGGGGACACAGGTGCTGGTGACAACTCTCACTTCCTGTTTTGGCTATGGGGCAGGAAGTGAATGGAAATCTCACCAGTGGGCACACACATGGCAAAAACCAAACTGACGGGGGTTATAACCCTCCCTTACCCTGTCCAAAGTGGGAAAAAAAAGTTTTGCCTATAGTCCTACATCAGGGCCCCCCATCAATGTCCTTCACTTAAATAGAGATTCCCATCAGAGACCCCCCCCCCCAACATCACAGTCCCCTTCATAGTCCTTCACTAACATTGGGGTCCCAATCAGTGTCCTTCCCTTAAATAGAGATTCTCATTAGAGACCCCCCCCCCAACATCACAGTCCCCTTCATAGTCCTCTTACATCAGGGTCCCCATCATAGTCCTCCTCTTACATCAGGGTCCCCATCATAGTCCTCCTCTTACATCAGGGTCCCCATCATAGTCCTCCTCTTACATCAGGGTCCCCATCATAGTCCTCCTCTTACATCAGGGTCCCCATCATAGTCCTCCTCTTACATCAGGGTCCCCATCATGGTCCTCCTCTTACATCAGGGTCCCCATCATAGTCCTCCTCTTACATCAGGGTCCCCATCATAGTCCTCCTCTTACATCAGGGTCCCCATCATGGTCTTCCGCTTACATCAGGGTCCCCATCATAGTCCTCCTCTTACATCAGGGTCCCCATCATGGTCCTCCTCTTACATCAGGGTCCCCATCATAGTCCTCCTCTTACATCAGGGTCCCCATCATAGTCCTCCTCTTACATCAGGGTCCCCATCATGGTCTTCCGCTTACATCAGGGTGCCCATCATAGTCCTCCTCTTACATCAGGGTCCCCATCATCGTCTTCCTCTTACATCAGGGTCCCCATCATAGTCCTCCTCTTACATCAGGGTCCCCATCATAGTCCTCCTCTTACATCAGGGTCCCCATCATAGTTTTCCTCTTACATCAGGGTCCCCATCATAGTCCTCCTCTTACATCAGGGTCCCCATCATAGTCTTCCTCTTACATCAGGGTCCCCATCATGGTCCTCCTCTTACATCAGGGCCCCCATCATAGTCCTCCTCTTACATCAGGGTCCCCATCATAGTTTTCCTCTTACATCAGGGTCCCCATCATAGTCCTCCTCTTACATCAGGGTCCCCATCATAGTCCTCCTCTTACATCAGGGTCCCCATCATAGTCCTCCTCTTACATCAGGGTCCCCATCATAGTTTTCCTCTTACATCAGGGTCCCCATCATAGTCCTCCTCTTACATCAGGGTCCCCATCATAGTCCTCCTCTTACATCAGGGCCCCCATCATAGTCCTCCTCTTACATCAGGGCCCCCATCATAGTCCTCCTCTTACATCAAGGTCCCAAATATAGTCCCCCCCCAACATCATAACCCCCCTACCATCAGGGTCCCCATCAGAGTCCCTCCCCTACATCAGAGTCCCTACATCATGTAACGGGGGGACTGTGATGGGGACCCTAATGAAAGGGGGCATTGTGTATGTAGGACCCCCTGCTGCCACCACTGTACGCCTTGTGGCGGTGAAGGGGTAAAGGGAGGTGGTAGGCACAGGCTCGCCCTGAGGTGGGTATAATAATGTCTGAACCCCAATATCTCTATACTTCTTCCAGGTCAGTGACTCTGAATGAATTGGATGCCGATGGATCAGTATGACGGACCCGAGAACTCCCATCCTCATCATCCTCATCATCCTCATCAATAGGGTTCAGCAGAGGCGGCTGTATCCTCCTCTCATGACAGGACAGATCATTCATTCTACGGGGTCTGCATTGTATTATTGATTCTCTATATCTATTTATTATCTATTTACTTAATTATGTAAGTTTAGTATTTTTGTTAATATTATAATTTTTTTTGCAAAGTCCTATAAATATGAAATATAGTTTTTAATAGGATTTGCGTTTTTTTATGATTAAATCCTGGCTTATGTTTAAGTGTTATTACACCCGTCCAATCCAATACATCATTGTTCTACTTTCTTTGTTACTCTGCTCCCTCCTGAGAACTAGAACCGCTTTCCCAGAACACTTTAGTCTGTAGGGTGGATATTGGGCAGACTATAAGGTGGCTATAGGGTAATCTATATGGTGGCTTTAGTGTAGGATATAGGGTAGTCTATAAGGCGGCAGTAGTGTAGTCTATGGGGTGGCTTTAGGGTTGTCTATAAAGTGGCTTTAGGGTAGTCTTTAAGGTGGCTATAGGGTAGTCTATAGGATATCTATAGTGTAGTCTATAGGGTGGCTATAGGGTAGTCTTTAAGGTGGCTATAGGGTAGTCTATAGGGTACTCTATAGGGTATCTATAGTGTAGTCTATAAGGTGGCTACGCTTCCTTCCATAGGAAGGACTCAGTAAACAGGACTCTGAGTGCTGCATGTTCAGCAAAGTTGAGACCCCCGAGAAAGCCCCCAGGGTGCATAGTCTTAAGAAGCGTCCTGGGGTTTTCTAGCGTACCCCACAAGGGATGATGGACTTTGTTGTAGGACGGCTCCCAGGTTGCGGCCCCTCTGTCTTCTCTGAATCAGCAGCTACAGGAGTTTGGGTACATAGGGAAGAGGCACGAGGCTGCTGAGATCAGGGGAACATAAGTGAGGGTCTCTGGGAGCACCGGGGGGCTGAGATTACAGGAACACAAGTGAGGGTCCCTGGGAGCACCGGGGGGCTGAGATTACAGGAACACAAGTGAGGGTCCCTGGGAGCACCGGGGGGCTGAGATTACGGGAACACAAGTGAGGGTCTCTGGGAGCACCGGGGGGCTGAGATTACGGGAACACAAGTTAGGGTCTCTGGGAGCACCGGGGGGCTGAGATTACGGGAACACAAGTGAGGGTCTCTGGGAGCACCGGGGTGCTGAGATTACAGAACACAAGTGAGGGTCTCTGGGAGCACCGGGGGGCTGAGATTACAGGAACACAAGTGAGGGTCTCTGGGAGCACCGGGGGGCTGAGATTACAGAAACACAAGTGAGTGTCTCTGGGAGCACCGGGGGGCTGAGATTACGGGAACACAAGTGAGGGTCTCTGGGAGCACCGGGGTGCTGAGATTACGGGAACACAAGTGAGGGTCTCTGGGAGCACCGGGGGGCTGAGATTACGGGAACACAAGTGAGGGTCTCTGGGAGCTTCGGGGTGCTGAGATTACAGAACACAAGTGAGGGTCTCTGGGAGCACCGGGGTGCTGAGATTACAGAACACAAGTGAGGGTCTCTGGGAGCACCGGGGGGCTGAGATTACAGGAACACAAGTGAGGGTCTCTGGGAGCACCGGGGGGCTGAGATTACAGAAACACAAGTGAGTGTCTCTGGGAGCACCGGGGGGCTGAGATTACGGGAACACAAGTGAGGGTCTCTGGGAGCACCGGGGTGCTGAGATTACGGGAACACAAGTGAGGGTCTCTGGGAGCACCGGGGGGCTGAGATTACGGGAACACAAGTGAGGGTCTCTGGGAGCTTCGGGGTGCTGAGATTACAGAACACAAGTGAGGGTCTCTGGGAGCACCGGGGTGCTGAGATTACAGAACACAAGTGAGGGTCTCTGGGAGCACCGGGGGGCTGAGATTACAGGAACACAAGTGAGGGTCTCTGGGAGCACCGGGGGGCTGAGATTACAGAAACACAAGTGAGTGTCTCTGGGAGCACCGGGGGGCTGAGATTACGGGAACACAAGTGAGGGTCTCTGGGAGCACCGGGGTGCTGAGATTACGGGAACACAAGTGAGGGTCTCTGGGAGCACCGGGGGGGCTGAGATGATATTTTAGAGGACAGAAAAATTTAGATTTTTTAGAAAGTATAAAACTGAGCAGAGCCTGAAAGGTCCAATAATAATAATAATAATAAACACTCGACATATTTTACTTCTTTTAATCATTTTATTGAATACACAGTTTATATAATAACCTATAAAGCAAAAAAAAAAGTGAAAATCTGATTTAAACAATGAGAGTCGCACTGCGAATTCTCTTTAGGCCCCATTCACACCGGTGTGACTTGTCATGTGATCTGACAGATCCGAATCACATGACAAGTCGTACCCTATTGCCAGCAATGGAACCGTTTATATCGCCGCAACTCATGTCGCAGTGATTATGAAGAAGGTTCCTGCGCTACTTTTTTACCGATTTTCATTGCGACTTGCATAGACTTCTGTTAAATGAAGCCGCAATCCACAATGAAATCGGCAGTGCAAATCGCACTGATGTGCGGCTTTGAAGTAGCGCGATTTCAAAGCTGCACCGGTTGTGACGTGGACACGCCTCCTTCCAACGCAGCCGACATCATCACACTCATCCGACAGGATCGCACTGCGTTCCCTTTCTTTTAACACCCCTCCCCCCCCCCCCGCTCCAAAAAAGAGACAAAGGCTGGCAAATCAATGTTTGCTTTTGTAGTAATAAATAAATAATAATCACCCTCATTGATTGATAACGATTTGGTTGCTGGACCGCCCCCCCCCCCCCTTTTTTTTTTTTTTTTAGGGTCAGGAATCTGAGGCACCTAAACAGTTTATAATCCTTACTAAAGTATATGAAAAAGTCGAAATGTTCCTCTTTATTGTCCCGGAATAGTACATAATCCTAGACCAATGGTAGAACCCACAGAAATCCCCTTTATTAAAGTAGAAATCCAGCCTAGACCTTACTAGTCCTAAAAATGCTCCCCCCCCCCCCAATCCCTATGCTGACTAACCTGTGTAAGAAAGATATACACTTACCTATTTCAGTCCGTTCCGGTCCTGTGATCCAGATCCCTTCCCTCAGTCAGCGGCAGCTGCAGGGGAGAGGAGGGAGCGCCCACAACAGATGAACTATGAGAGCCTATAGGTGGCGTCACCACACCAGGCTGCTGAGGAGAGCGCTGGACAACGGCTGGGAATTCCAGGAGTGGTGGCGTCACCCATAGGCTCCAATGTCACAGCTGTTGTTGGTGCTCCTTCCTCTCCTCTGCTGTCGCCACTGGCTGACACCAGGGAGCTGGATCACAGGACCAGAGCGGATCAGAGGAGGACGGAGCGCTGACAGCGGCTGAGACATAGGAGCCTATGGGTGATGTCACCACACCAGGCCCCTATATGACTCCCCCCTCCACCCCCCTATATGACTCCCCCTCCACCCCCCTATATGACTCCCCCTCCATGCCCCTATATGACTCCCCCTCCATGCCCCTATATGACTCCCCCTCCATCCCCCTATATGACTCCCCCCTCCACCCCCTATATGACTCCTCTCTCCATCCCCCTATATGACTCCCTTTTCCATCCCCCTATATGACTCCCCCCTCCACCCCCCTATATGACTCCTCTCTCCATCCCCCTATATGACTCCCCCCTCCACCCCCCTATATGACTCCCCCCTCCACCCCCCTATATGACTCCCCCCTCCACCCTTCTATATGACTCCCCCTCCATGCCCCTATATGACTCCCCCTCCATCCCCCTATATGACTCCTCTCTCCATCCCCCTATATGACTCCCTTTTCCATCCCCCTATATGACTCACCCCTCCACCCCCCTATGACTCCCCCCTCCACACCCCTATATGACTCCTCTCTCCATCCCCCTATATGACTCCCCCCTCCACCCCCCTATATGACTCCCCCCTCCACCCTTCTATATGACTCCCCCTCCACCCCCCTATATGACTCCCCCCTCCACCCCCCTATATGACTCCCCCTCCACCCCCCTATATGACTCCTCTCTCTATCCCCCTATATGACTCCCCCTCCACCCCCCTATATGACTCCTCTCTCCATCCCCCTATATGACTCCCCCCTCCACACCCCTATATGACTCCCCTCTCCACCCCCCTATATGACTCCCCCCTCCAATATGACTCCCCCTCCACCCCCCTATATGACTCCCCCCTCCACCCCCCTATATGTCTCCCCTCTCCACCCCCCTATATGACTCCTCTCTCCACCCCCCTATATGACTCCTCTCTCCATCCCCCTATATGACTCCCCCTCCACCCCCCTATATGACTCCTCTCTCCATTCCCCTATATGACTCCCCCCTCCACCCCCCTATATGACTCCATTCTCCATCCCCCTATATGACTCCCCCCTCCACCCCCCTATATGACTCCTCCCTCCATATGACTCCCCCCTCCATATGACTCCATCCTCTATATCAGGGATATGCAATTAGTGGACCTCCAGCTGTTGCAGAACTACAAGTCCCATGAGGCATAGCAAGACTCTGACAGCCACAAGTATGACACCCAGAGGTATGATGGGACTTGTAGTTTTGCAACAGCTGGAGGTCCACTAATTGCATATCCCGATCTATATGACTCCCCCCTCCATCCCCCTATATGACTCCCCCCTCCATCCCCCTATATGATTCCTCCCTCCATATGGCTCCCCCCTCCATATGACTCCATCCTCTATATGACTCCCCCCTCCATCCCCCTATATGACTCCCCTCTCCACCCCCCTTTTTGACTCCCCCCTCCATCCCCCTATATGACTCCCCCCTCCATCCCCCTATATAGCTCCCCTCACCAGCCCCCAATGGCCCTATATATCCTTTCAGGGGCATTAATATGGAGTTGCCTCAACCGCCGCGCTCAGTGTAGCAGCCTCCACTCCTCTAGGAACTTGTAGCTATGTGGTAGCACTGGACCAGTAAGAATGAGAATTGGTTCCAGTGTATATGTAAAAGATAGGCTGTCCTCCTTGATGAAGATGAACCCATGGTGAAAGCTCAGCATGTGCTGATCTGGTTCAGGTTCTTGGCTGCTTCCTTTCTGATCACAATGGAGGAAACATTCAATAGAAGCTCAAATCCTGGATATGTGCTTGGGAGCGCCTAGTAAAACTGGTTGTCTCATTAGAAAGTCAATTTAAAATGGTAACTGAGCAAGAAAGTCAAATATAGCCAATGCATTTTAGAGCCCCCCCCCCCCCTTATTCTAAAAGATTTTGGCGGGTGTCTGTGGGAATTTGTGCCCATTTGTGAGGTTGTGCACTGATGTTTAATTCCAGAGATAAAACAATATATCTCCCGCTCTACAAGACTCTGGTCCGGCCGCACCTGGAGTATGCTGTCCAGTTCTGGGCACCAGTCCTCAGGAAGGATGTACTGGAAATGGAGCGAGTACAAAGAAGGGCAACAAAGCTAATAAAGGGTCTGGAGGATCTTAGTTATGAGGAAAGGTTGTGAGCTCTGAACTTATTCTCTCTGGAGAAGAGACGCTTGAGAGGGGATATGATTTCATTGTATAAATACCGGACTGGTGACCCTACAATATATAAATACCGGACTGGTGACCCCACAATATACAAATACCGGACTGGTGACCCCACAATATATAAATACCGGACTGGTGACCCCACAATATATAAATACCGGACTGGTGACCCCACAATATATAAATACCGGACTGGTGACCCCACAATATATAAATACCGGACTGGTGACCCCACAATATACAAATACCGGACTGGTGACCCCACAATATACAAATACCGTACTGGTGACCCCACAATAGGGAGAAAACTTTTTTTGCGGAAGGGAGTTTAACAAGACTCGTGGCCACTCATTAAAATTAGAAGAAAAGAGGTTTAACCTTAAACTACGTAGAGGGTTCTATACTGTAAGAGCGGCAAGGATGTGGAATTCCCTTCCACAGGCGGTGGTCTCAGCGAGGAGCATTGATAGCTTCAAGAAACTATTAGATAAGCACCTGAACGACCGCAACATACAGGGATATACAATGTAATACTGACATATAATCACACACATAGGTTGGACTTGATGGACTTGTGTCTTTTTTCGACCTCACCTACTATGTAACTATGTTAAATGAGAAGACCTGACTCACAATAGGCGTCCAAATTCATCCCAAAGCCAAAGGTGTTCAGTAGGGTTGAGGTCAGGGATCTGTGCAGGACAATAAAATTCCTCCAGACCAAACTGGTCAAACCATGCTGAGTTTCCACTCCTTTTATATCTATAACATCCTCCACTCTTCTGGGAAGGATTTCCACAAGATTTTGGTGATGTCTGAGGGAGTTTGTGCCCATTTGTGAGTTCAGGTACTGATGGTGGATGAGAAGACCTGATTCACAGCCAGCATTTCAATTCATCCCAAAAGTGTTCAGCAGGGTTAAGGTCAGGACTTTGTGCAGGACACTCTAATTCCTCCACACCAAACTGGTCAACCCGTCTTTATGGAGCTGGTCCAAACTGGTTAACCCATCCCTTTATGAAGCTGGTCCAATCTGGTCAACCCATGTCTTTATGTAGCCGGTCCAAACTGGTTAACCCATCCCTTTATGAAGCTGGTCCAATCTGGTCAACCCTTGTCGTTATGGAGCTGGTCCAAACTGGTCAACTCATGTCTTTATGGAGCTGCTCCAAACTGGTCAATGCATATCTTGAGCTGGTCCAAACTGGTCAACTCATCTCTTCATTTAGCTGGTCCAAAATGGTCAGCCCATGTCTTTATAAAACTGGTACAAACTGGTCAAACCATGTCTTCATGAAATTGGTCCAAACTGGTCAAACCTTGTTTTTATGAAATTGGTCCAACCTGGTCAAACAATGTCTTTATGTAGCGGGTCCAAACTGGTCAGCCCATGTCTTTATGAAGTTGGTCCAAACTGGTCAAACCGTGTCTTAATGGAGCTGGTCCAAACTGGTCAAACCATGTCTTTATGGAGCTGATCCAAACTGGTCAGCTAATGTCTTTATGAAGTTGGTCCAAACTGGTCAACCCATGTCTTTATGGAGCTGGTCCAAACTGGTCAAACCATGTCTTTATGGAGCAGGTCCAAACTGGTCAAACCATGTCTTTATGGAGCTGGTCCAAACTGGTCAGCCCATGTCTTTATGAAATTGGTCAAACCTGGTCTTTATGAAGCTGATCCAAACTGGTCAAACCATGTCTTTATGGAACTAGTCCATACTGGTCAAACCATGTCTTTATGGAGCTGGTCCACCCATGTCTTTATGGAGCTGGTCCACCCTGGTCAAACCATGGCTTTATGGAGCTGGTCCACACTGGTCAACCCATGTCTTTACGGAGCTGGTTTTGTACACAGGGGCACAGACATGCTGGAACAGAAAAGGGTCTTCACCAAACTGTTACCACAAGGTTGGAAGAGCACAATTGTCTACAATGTCTTTGTAGGATGTACACCGGGACATCAGGACCCTTCACTGGAGAAACTTGAACTCATCCATTTGGGGGGGGGGTCCACATAGGTAGGTGTGATGTTCAGATGTCCACATATATTTTACTATATTGTGTATTTCGGTACTTGAGAACAGTGCAGATATTGGGAAGAGTCATTCTTTCGTCTTAAGTGACTATAAATAGTGACTAGAGAACACAGATACCCCCCTTGTAGGAAAGACACCCGGTGTACTGTAACTGGCAGGCATGTTTGACGTGTGTAGAATTGATTGAGAACAGAGAAGTCAGTGAGTTTTGTGACATTTTTTTTTCATTTTTTTTTGGTGCACAAAAATAAAATTTGTCTACAAGTCCATAAAAAGTTCAGTGCAGCTTTATCATGATGCATGGTTTTGCAAAACTGTTTTTATTATTGATTAGATAACAAAATCTTTTTTTTTTTCTTTTTTAATTAACTTTCCTACATATAGAACAAATAAATAATTGCTAAGTCATATACTGTACATCAGGATCTTTATGTTCCTCGGTTGTGTCACATTCCTCCCATGGTAAATATGGAGTTATATAATTTATAAAAAATATTCTGTTATATATGTGCCTATATATATATATTTATATCTATATATACTATATAAGTAAGAAATCCAGGTACATGTATCAGATACAGGAAGATGAAGATTATATACAGCTCTCTCAGGTTTTACCTCTCTCATTAAGTGCAGTAAGAGTTTTGGCTTAGCCTAATAAATAGTTCTGTAGATATTGAACTACGTCATCTATCACTCTAATACAGTCATGGTGCTAATACAAAGATTTTTTTTTTCTCTAAGAACTTGAGCCAAAGTAAAAAAAAAAAAAAAAACATAATAAAAAAACTCCAAGAAGTTTGCCGCAAAACAGGTTGGCATGTCTTTCTGCCAAGGTGGCCTTAAATTTTCTCAGGGGCATTTCCACCCACCAAGCAAGGGGTGTCTAGTGTGTCCATTGGGTAAAACCAAATGGTATAACCCCCTAAACTTGTCCTTGATTTGTCCGTCAATTAGGCAGCGTTCAACAATTGCAGTGCATTCTGGGTGTTATCAGCACCCCGTATTTTTAAGTGTTCATGATCCTTGTCATACATAAGCTAACTTTTTTTTTCTCCAATATTAAGGGGCCACTCATTACAATTAGAAGAAAAGAGGTTTAACCTTAAACTACGTAGAGGGTTCTTTACTGTAAGAGCGGCAAGGATGTGGAATTCCCTTCCACAGGCGGTGGTCTCAGCGGGGAGCATTGATAGCTTCAAGAAACTATTAGATAATCACCTGAATGACCGCAATATACAGGGATATACAATGTAATATGACATATAATCACACAACATACAGGGATATATAATGTAATACTGACACATAATCACACACATAGGTTGGACTTTATGGACTTGTGTCTTTTTTCAACCTCACCTACTATGTAACTATGTAACTATGTAATAAAGGGGCCAATGTTTTTGCTTGTTTTATAACAGTTGGAAATTACGACTGAGGTTGGTGGACACCTGACCATCACACCTACGTGAGCTCGGTGGGAATTCCATTCCAAAACCATTAATAATGGAATTGCATCCCTTTGCCGCTATAACATCCTTCACCCCGAGGATAACATTTTCCACAAGATTTTAGAGGATGTTTTTGGGAATTTGTGTCCATTTGTGAGGTCAGGTTGTGATGTTGGATGAGAAGCCCCGACTCACCATTGGCATTCCAATTCATCCCAAACCTTTAATTTAGAGTTGCCTCCCTTTGTGTTTATAATATCCTCCAATCTTCTGGGAAAGCTTTCCACGTGATTTCCAAAATCATGGAGGGTGTCTATGGTGAATTTGAGCTCATTTGTGAGGTCAGGTACTGATGTTGGATGAGAAGACCTGGCGTGGTGTTCCAATTCATCCCGAAGGTGTTCAGTAGGGATGAGGTCTGGGCTCTGTGCAGGGCACTCAAGTTCCTCCACACCAAACTAGTCAAACCATGTCTTTAAAGACTTGGACTCCCTTTGTGGCTATAACATGCTCTGCTCCCCTGGGAAGGCTTTCAACACAATTTTGAAGGGTCACTGTGGGAATTTGTGCCCATTGGTGAGGTTGGATACTAATGCTGGATTAAAAGACCTGGCTCACCAATGGTGTTCCAATTAATTCCAAAGGTTTTCAGTAGGGTTGAGGTCAGGGCTCTGTACAGCACACTCGAGTTCCTCCACAACAAACTGGTCAACCCATGTGTTTAGGAAGCTGGTCCAGACTGGTCACCCAATGTCTTTATGGAGCTGGTCCAGACTGGTTAAACCATATCTTTATGGAGCTGGTCCAGACTGGTTAAACCATATCTTTATGGAGCTGGTCCAGACTGGACAAATGTAGAAGAAAGAAAGGCGCCTCTAAGTGCAGTATTAAAGGAGGTCTGACGAGGGAGCCACGCATGCTCCGAAACGCGTTACCGCCCTTCCCTGATGTTATTGGCCTCATGTGCTCCAGCGTGAACCCGGAACACAGGCCGCCTGACTGCCTCTTCACTTCTGCACATATTGGAGAATTCTGACAGCTGCTGGACGGCTCCCCCCTGCTCTCCATCCGTGGACAGAGGAAGAACTAGGAACACACGTGAGGACTCCATGTTACATTCTTTTTTTACTCCACGATCCTGTGTTTTTTAACCCCTTGTGCACTGAATTAAATCTTTTAATACTGCACTTAGAGGCGCCTTTCTTTCTTCTACATTTCTCCAGAGTTGCTTCTCCTCCTCAAAAGCGCTGCCTGAAGTGCCATCTCTCCATCATCACCTTAGACCAGCTATCCACCTCCACCACAGTGCCCCTTACCTCTCCTTCTTTCTGCATCTTCAGACTACTGGTCAACCCATGTCTTTATGGAGCTGGTCCAAACTGGTCAACCCATGTCTTTATGGAGCTGGTCCAAACTGGCCAACCCATGTCTTTATAGAGCTGGTCCAGACTGGTCAAACCATGTCTTTATGGAGCTGGTCCAGACTAGTCAAAGCACGTCTTTATGGATCTGGTTCAAATGGTCAAACCACATCTTTAGAGATCTGGTCCTGACTGGTCAAATCATGTCTTAAGGGATCTGTTCCAAACTGGTCAAACCATGTCTTTATGGATCTGGTCCAAACTGGGCACCCCATGCCACCAAGCATATGGAGGTGGCTTTGTACATAGGGCATAGTCATAGTGGAACTGAAAAGGGATCTTCACCAAACTGTTGCCACAAAAAGCTGGAAAAGTACAATTGTCTACAATGTCTTTGTATGATGGAGTATTACCAGGACCCTTCAGTGGAGACCCCTAAACTCCATCATTGGAGGAGGTTGACTTATGTGCAGGTGTAATGGTCAGGTGTCAACAAACCTTTGGCCATATACTGTATGAAAAATACTGCTCCATTATAAAATAATTGGGCATGCAATCTCAGTAATTCAATTTGGGGCATATTTATATAATAAAATGGCCATAGAAATATTTCAGTTCCTGAATTTGTCTGCATTTGTTCTCTAGATTTGTATCAGTAAAACATGCCTCCGGATGTAAATGAAAATTTTAGGCTAAAGTTCTCATTTGTAATTGTTCATAGAAATCAAGGCATTAACGGGGGCTAGGCTCCAAGGGCAGATGTGTGTTAGGTAACTTCCTCAAAACTTGGGGAAACCCTGGGTGCTCTAAAGATAAACTGAGCTAACAAGCAGGTACCTGGAGGTGCAACCACACTGAACACCCAGTCATTTATATTGATCTTTGAGTCCACAAAAAGTGTCTCTTCTAGTCCTGTTGAAGGGGGTGTTACAACCCCGACAACGCAATGGCTCCTGTAAACAATTTGTCTTATATTTGGACTTGAATATTACAGTGTGGCACTTCAGTTCTGGACTCATTCATCTTCACCACAACCCAAGAGGAACATGGAAATCCCTTGGTGTGTAGAAGGTGTCAGCCCAATATCCAGGCTATCCATAGTCACACTTCTATCATACTACTGGAGGACAACATTCCAAAACTCCAGGGTCCCAGAGCCCTTAATCTACTCCCTTCCACACTGTATTACTATCTGTGTCCCCATTACTGAGATACGCTCTCTAAAACTGTCCTGGTCACTTATATCATAAGAATAAAAGCGATGGGTATATCCAAAATTTCGAGTTGCCACCAAAACAGGCATAGAGGGGGAAATCTTCTAATAGGGACATTAGTTTCCATGACAGCTATCTAAGAGGGACTTTCCCTCCTTATTCAATCTTGGATTACCTTCCAACTGATAAAATCAACCTTTCTTTTTTTTCCTCTGCCGTCAGTGCGGTCTTCAGTTATTTCTAGGTCAGATATCCTCTAGCAGTACCGGGACAGGTTCCTCTAGTTCCCAGGACAAGGGTGCCTAACTACGCCCCTTCAACTCACTATTAATGCATGGCATAGAATGGGTTTACTGCCCCGTGTCCATTCTCTGTCCCCTTACTCTGCCCAGGGGCACCTGCCCCCTTCTGCCCCACCCTTTGTCCCGGCCCTGTTATCTAGCACTCATCAAGATCTTTGAATTAACTAGTTTGGATTTTGATGTTCGGAAATACTCATCCTCAACAGTTTGTAACCAGCAGATGTAAACATCATCATCTTAGACATGATTAGCTTGTGTATGACAGGTACCTTGGTGACATCTTCAAATGGTCGTTATTCCTATTTTTTTTTTATTTTTATTTTTTAATCACAGTGACTTCATTAATACAAAACTCCCAAGGGTAATAATATATGGACATGCAGGACAAATTTAACGAGTCACTTTTTTATTGTAAAGATGGCGGAATCAGAGCCGGGGGAACAGAGTCATTATCACAGTGATGTGCTTACTAGCCGAGGGCCGCTACTGGGAATCCTTTATCACAGTGATGTGGAGACGCAACGGCTCAACGTTTTTGGTTTTTTTTTGGTTCTTGGAAGTGGAAAATTTAAATAACTTGTTGTAAAGTACATGGCACGCCAGTTATATATTAACATTACCAGAGACTTTCTGATCAGTACGAGAAGAATTGGGGGAGATTACAAGACCGTCATGTGGTCAGGTTGGTCAACAGAGGTATTTGGCAATTCAGGGGAATTATTATTAGGAGGTCCAGCATTTCACAGGGCAATACATGTCCTCCTATCAGGGAACCTCTCCCCTCCAGAGTCATCCTCAGACAAAGCTAAAGCTGGCCATAGATGGATAGAATTGACAACGAAAATTCTTAGTTAAAGTCGTACGAAAATTCTCAGAACATTTGTTCGAATCGTTTCATTTGCTTTTAACATTTGATTTTGTAGTAAATGGACTCTACCAGGGGTGGCCCGTCCATTAAGGGCGCACGGGAGCCGCTCCCCCCCTATCCATGTGTCCCGCCCCTTGCAGGACGGCGGATCCATGGATTCCAATGGGGGGGTTTAAAGCACCTGATTAGAGCCAGAGGCTCTGATAGGCTTCAAAATAGGATGGGCTTGGTGGCGCAGAGCACTGCGAATCGAGCAGGGCTGACCCAAGACCTTGTGCTGCCTTGGTCCAAGAATGAAATGCCCCCCCCCCCAAAAAAATAAAAATCACGCCCACCAAACAGCCCCCACATCAATTATTTTGAATCATGATAATTAAAAATAAAAATGTAATTTATCAGGAAGTCGGATTTACATGCAACAGCACCTTGTCTATATGCAAAATTATATGACATACCATTATGTTCAATTCCAAAGGGTGGTCTAGGGCAGTATATAGACAGGCTAGGGTAGTGTATAGACAGGCTAGGGTAGTATATGGACAGGCTATGTTTAAGTATATAGACCAGCTAGGGTAGTGTATAGACAGGCTAGGGTAGTATATGGACAGGCTAGGGCAGTATATAGACAGGCTAGGGTAGTGTATAGGCAGGCTTGGGTAGTATATGGACAGGCTATGTTTAAGTATATAGACCAGCTAGGGTAGTGTATAGACAGGCTAGGGTAGTATATAGACAGGCTAGGGCAGTATATAGACAGGCTAGGGTAGTGTATAGACAGGCTGGGGTAGTATATGGACAGGCTAGAGCAGTATATAGACAGGCTAGGGTAGTGTATAGAGAGGCTAGGGTAGTATATGGACAGGCTAGGGCAGTATATAGACAGGCTAGGGTAGTGTATAGACAGGCTGGGGTAGTATATGGACAGGCAAGGGCAGTATAGGGACAGGCTGGGGTAGTATATGGACAGGCTATGTTTAAGTATATAGACAGGCTAGGGTAGTGTATAGACAGGCTGGGGTAGTATATGGACAGGCTAGGGCAGTATATAGACAGGCTAGGGTAGTGTATAGACAGGCTGGGGTAGTATATGGACAGGCAAGGGCAGTATAGGGACAGGCTGGGGTAGTATAGGGACAGGCTGCGGTAGTATATAGACAGGCTAGGCTAGAATATGGACATGCTAGAGTATTATATAGACAGGCTAGCGTAGTATATGGACAAGCTGGGGCAGTATAGGGATAGGCTGGGGTAGTATATGGGCAGGCTAGGGTAGTATATGGGCAGGCTGGGGCAGTATATGGACAGGCTGGGGTAGTATATGGACAGGCTAGGGTAGTATATAGACAGGCTCGGGTAGTATATGGACAGGCTGGGGTAGTATATGGACAGGCTGGTGGCTGGGGTAGTATATGGACAGGCTAGGGTAGTATATGGACAGGCTGAGGTAGTATATAGACAGGCTAGGGTAGTATATGGACAGGCTGGGGTAGTATATGGACAGGCTAGGATAGTATATGGACAGGCTGGGGTAGTATATGGACAGGCTAGGGCAGTATAGGGGCGGGCTAGGGTAGTATAAGGGTAGGCGGAGTGGCCCGGGGGGGGGGGGGGGGGGTAGTTGTCATCATGACACACAAAACTGTTGGAAAAAAAATCTTGGTTGTCAATTTGTTGGGTAAGTAGAAGAGAAGGGGAGAGGTGGCCATGGTTCAATTTGATACCCCTCCCAAAGTTCTGTCTGACCCACTGGGGCCCATGGTAGGGCCGGCCCTGGAACTGAGCCCACCCAGGTGTGTTACAATAGCCAATGAATATTGAAGGTGCTGCCGGATGCTCGGGCGGGAGTGGTTGTTTGCCACCCCAACCCCCCCCCCCCAAAAAAAAAAAACACCAGCTGCCACAGGACTCTACTGAATGAAAATCACATTCACTGTTGGAGATTTGTTCAAGAAATATTTTCCATCCTGCTCCTTCAAATTTTGCATCAATACAATCGAAAAACTGTATTGACTAGAGTAATGAACAAACTTTCTTGGAATCTTCTGTTCCCAAGAATTTTTGTTAGAAATTCTACCCATCTACGGCCAGCTTAATTTAGGGGGCAGAAAGAATTATTTATTGAGTAATCCAGCCCAGGTATAACCATTGTAGGCTGAATATTTTTTGCATAAGGCCAATCATGACTGGTTTTTCCATAGACACAACGAGACCATCAACCAGTCAGGCCTATAATGGCTTCTCATATAACATCATAACTCGTTTTCCTGTAATTGGGGCCGATGCTAGGAGTATCTGCACAGGGCAACAATTGCACTTAACCAGCCTCTACAATCATACAAGTTGATAACACGATCGCCCTACACGATAATCGCGTGGCAGGCAGATCTTGTGACCCCCTGACTTACTATCTAATGATGCCTTCATGAAGACATTTGTGGATGTCTATATATCCAAATACTTCATCAAAGGCATGATGAGTGAGGTCACATGGAGCAATAGGTCCAGGCAACAAAGTGCACTGGGTGTGTAATAAAGTTCCCGTGGTGAAATTTTCGGCACGTTTTCCAGGTAACCATAAAACGTGAGTGTCCCTTGTTTATATTAGAGCTTAATGCATTTTTGCAACACACAACTGGCACTGCGTGTTGGGTGAAATATTAAATGTATGCAAAGGCCAGCAATGGTTGCATACAACCCGACCTGTTCTGTAATGGTGAAGAAACGTCATAGCCCCGAAAACACTTTCATCCAATCACCATGGAATGTGTCAAGGCGGGGTGTTGATTGTCGGATGTGACACCCAGCGATGTGAGCTGAAGTATTAACACCTATACAGACTTCACAACGCCAAGGATGGGATTATGTAACTATCCCAATTAGCAAGAAATTGTGCTGCAAGTTTGAAAATGACTTGCTAAGCCGTTGCTAGACTTCCCTGGCTTCAAAAGTTTATCACAGTCCGCATTGCAAGACTCCAGATCAGCTTTCTTTGCAAACATTCTGCAAGTCTGCTGCAAATTTTGGTTCGGTTATGTTGTGCAGTAGTCATCCCACCACAGGGGGTCACTGTGGCTGAATTTTCATGCTGTAGACTTGCAGCGCTCTTGCTGTAGGCTCACCACCGCAACTTTGCTCTTGCTAGAGACTCTCCACGCAAATTTGCTACAAATTGGAATAGTGTCAACTAGAAATTGCGCTTCGAGTGCTCTGCGAGTGTACAACTTGCCCGTGAAAATGTGCAAGCAAATTAACAGACTTACAATTCAACGCTGCCACAAATTCGTGGCAAGTTGTCCTCGCTATCTGGGATGTAGCTTATCCAAGAAACGTCTTCGGTTCTGCGTGTCTGGAAGATACCCGATGAAGAAATTAATATTTCCTTGATTGTGGCTCAATAATGTATAAAAAAAAAGGCCTCCAAAACCTGGTTAAGGGGCCATATAGGACTATAAGGATGGTTTTACCTTTACTGACCTAATGCTATAGGAACGTCATTGTAAACTGACCATATGGCCCGGCAATGGTTACCTTCCTTGAAAAGGTGATATCACTTTCCAAAATGTATTATTAGTTGTTACGTTGTCACTAGTCCTGTATATACTACAGCTTAAAACTTTTAAAAGTGATTCTCGTTCCAGAGCTACATTATGCACATGTCTGGTTTGATCATCGTGCCATGCCGCAAAGACGGGGGGGGGGGGGGGGATCCGTGGGGAAAAGACATCAGTATTCTGAGTATATTGAGCATCAGCTCAGTATTCGTTACATTTTTCAATATCATTGTTATCTTTATCTGTCATTACATAATTAAATGTTACACCTACAAGTGTTTGTGTGATCTCTCTTTTTTGCACATCTCGAAAAACCACAAAAACAAACTATTACGTAACCGTGATAAAACAATACTCAAGAATTTATTTATATCTACACAGTTGCACGGACACCTTCCTCCAACCATCGTGGAAGGTGTCAAGGTAGATGTTGATTGCCCAAGAACAGGCCAGGCAAGTTTTCTTCTGGAAAAGGGACATTACTTTTGAGGACAGTGACATGAACATTTTGGACAGAGAAGACAACTGGTTTGCAAGAACGAGGCCATCTACTTCAAACTGGAACCATCCCTGAACAAAGTGTGGGGGTCTTCTACATCATCTGTCCTCTATATATAATGTTGTTTTTACATCTATACCCTGGTGGTTTAACAACAAATAATACTTTCAGCCAAACAAATAATTAGGACCTATGCGGACTCCCTGAAACCAAGGATGGGATTATGTGACTAGAGCTGAGTGGATCCACAACTTTCACACCTCCGATCATGTTCTCGGACAGTCTCCATCTACACATTCTGTGTTTGGATGAAGGTGCTTGTGGTAACCATGTGGATATAAATGTTGGGGTGTCTTCCTGACACTCATCAGAACTGAAAAAAGAAGTGGCTTGGATAAGCTACAAATCGTCTTTACCATTACAGAACAAGTCCAGTTGAATGAGACCAACTACTTGTAGATATACCATGACCCTGGATACATGTGACCACCTACTACTTATTATCCAGTGACCTGGATACATGAGAACCTTCAAAGATGTATACAAAGGCAAAACTTTTTTTTTTGTTTGTTTTGTATGGAATGGGGAGGGGTTATAGTGGCAAATAGGCTACATTTCTCTTTTGTTCATTGAAGGACACAGCCAGATCTTTAAATCTCGATGGATGGTTGGCGTGGTTGCTTCTGCAGATGTAAGTTTTGTTTGCAAAAATTTTCAGGCAGCAGTTCGAGTTCTGCTGGGGTGTGGTTCCTTGTTCTGTTTGGTATATGGAATAGGGAGGGGATATTTGCGGAATGTATCCTACATTTCCCTTTTGTTCACTGAAGGACACAGCCAGGTCTTTAGATCTTGACGGACGGTTGACGTGGCTGATTCTGAGGATGTCAGTTTCAGTTGGAAGGTTTTGAAGGCAGCGGTTTGAGTTCTGCCGGGGGGGGGGGGGGGGTTCCTTGTTCTGTTTTGTTCATTAGTATTGAGCCCACCCTTTTGTCTCTGGCATTGCTTTGGGATGTCCCACCCCTCAAGATCTAAAGAGCTGGCTGCTGGCTGTGTCCTTCAGTTAACGCAGAGAAAAGGATTTTTACGGTGAGTACAAGAATCACATTTTTAGAGTTTTAGAGCAAGAGGTGAGGGGAAATCTTCTCCAATGGGGCAGATGGTGGCAACCAAGATGTTAAATCTCTTCTCTTTGGGGAGATTTTCTCAAACTTCTTGTTGCGTCTCCAAGATAAGGAAGGGAAGTCTCTTTAGCAGACACAGCAAAAAAACGCAACTTGATAGGGGTTTAATTCTTCCTTACTCTATCCAAAAAAAAAAAAAAAAGTTTTGGCTATACATACCCTAGTTGGGAAGGGCCCACTATAATAAGACAATTCTGTAATATTTGAAAATTTCTGCAAATTATTTTCTCCTAATGTGTGTGAAAACTTCTTCTCATTGTGCCGTTCTCATACACTGTAAATTTTTTTTTATTTTTTATTTTTTTTTGGGGGGGGGGGGGGCAGTTTGATATAAAGTTTTTTTACCAAACTATCTTCTATACTGCAGTGAAAATCCCCTGCAGGTTTGCTGCATTACCTCCCTAGCGACGTGCTGCTGGAGAGCTGGAGAGCATGTGGTGGGTCACACCATACCATAAGAAGGTTCCGCCAATGAGCGGTCATTGTAAAGGTCGTTCCTGAATGTAATACATGAAACTTGCCACAAACGGTAAACAAGAAACAAACCTGACCTCAGATAGCATCATATTACAGATGTTGGAAGAACAGTGTGAACAGCGCTCTTGTATTGGATTATTTTCACCTTTTTTTTGTCCAGTCTTGCCATCCCCATCAACAGGTTTCACAGCTAAAAGGATTCACTTCCTGGAGAGAAATGACTGACATTCTGTCTACAGACTAACATTGGTTATTAGAAATGACTTAAGTCACAGGTTAGTGGCACTAGAATCACAGTGGAGAGATCAATCATCCTGCAGTGACTGTCAGAAAGTCTTTTTTTTTTTTTTTTTTTTAGATCCCGAGAACTCTGGCGTTGACGGAAAGCCACCTTAAGTTGAAGCATCCAAGAAACAGGTGGGCACAAGTGGTCCTCGCCCCACGGCGGCACTCGTTTCAGAGCGCAGTTTGGAAAGCCGCTGTTTGCAGGATGCCCAATAAACGTCTTAAGGCACTAAGGAGGCTGAGCCCCGACTGGTCCTCCCGGAACCTCTCCTTCTTCTCTTCTTCTTAGGAATTCCATAACAAAATAAAGTCTCTTATGATCAACGGTGACCAGAATGCTCTAATAACTGCTACATGGGCATGAGAGGGGACATAGTGAAGGTTATCTCTATATTCCATCATTTTATATACAGAGATGCACTTCCTGAATGCTTGCATATCTAAATATATAAAATGGTTTGAAGGTCTTCATAGGCAGCAGAATCTCAGAGCATCCATGTCCTGCACAGCGAGGAAAAAAAAAAAACGTATGGTGGGTTTAGTCCCCGTTCGGATCTTTGCACTGGTAAACCCTTGTCACATGTGTCAAACACAAGGCCTGTGGGTTGAATCTGACCCCCAGGCCATTTCATGTGGCCCTCGAACCAAGGGGGAGAGGTGGAAGTGAGATGTGGACGGCCTGTGAAAGAGCACTGAACCCTGCCCACTGTGCATAGCACACCCCTAAACCCTGCACTTTGTAAGTAGCGCACTCCTCAACACTGCACTCTGTACACAGTGCACCCCTTAAGTCTGCACACAGCCCACTCCTGAACCCTGCACTCTGTACACAGCACACCCCTGAACTCTGTACACAGCACACCCCTGAACTCTCCACTCTGTACACAGCGCACCCCTAAACCCTGCACTCTGTACACAGCGCACCCCTGAACTCTGCACTCTGTGCGTAATGCACCTCTGAAACCTGCACTGTGTACACAGCGCACCCCTAAACCCTGCACTCCCTACATAATGCACCTCTGAAACCTGCACTCTGCACACAGCGCACCCCTGAACCCTGCACTCTCCACATAATGCACCTCTGAAACCTGCACTCTGCACACAGTGCACCCCTAAACCCTGCACTCTGTACACAGCGCACCCCTGAACTCTGCACTCTGTGCGTAATGCACCTCTGAAACCTGCACTGTGTACACAGCGCACCCCTAAACCCTGCACTCCCTACATAATGCACCTCTGAAACCTGCACTCTGCACACAGCGCACCCCTGAACCCTGCACTCTCCACATAATGCACCTCTGAAACCTGCACTCTGTACACAGCACACCCCTGAACCCTGCACACAGCGCACCCCTGAACTCTGTACACAGCACACCCCTGAACTCTGCACTCTGTACACAGCACACTAAACCCTGCACTCTGTACACAGCGCACCCCTGAACCCTGTACGTAATGCACCTCTGAAAACTGCACTCTGTACACAGCACACCCCTGAACTCTGTACACAGCGCACCCCTGAACTCTCCACTCTGTACACAGCACATCCCTAAACCCTGCACTCTGTATACAGCGCACCCCTGAACTCTGCACTTTATACATAGCGCACCCCTGAACTACGCACATAATGCATGCCTGATATTTATTGCCCCTTTAAGATCCCCCTGTTGTTTGTCCAATTTGGCTACACCCATCATTCAATGTGGTTTAGGAGGGGATGTGGTTGAGTTCCTGCACTTATTCTCTGACAAACAAAAAGTCCTGCATAAATTGATATGGTCCTACAGATACATCCCTTTGAGGACAACCACAATGCTGACATCCCTGCTCTAAGTCCTGCGCAGTGAGGAAGGAACCATGTGGTGGGTTTAATCCCCGAGCACATCTTAGCACTGGAGAACCCTCAGAGCAGCCTTTCTTAACCATTTTACCATGGAGGATCCTTTGAAATACATTTGAGGGCTCAGGGAACCCCCTGCTAATACTTACTATATCTACAGCTGATAGTACATTAGTGTGGTGGTCAAGGGGAAGAATGTTTCTTACACAATTGTTTTCACTGGAAAGAATCCCTCCCTTACAGATACCCAAAAGATCATTGGGGGTCAGGGGTTACTCCTCTGAGAGGCAGAAGTTGCAATTTTTGGAGGACCCTAGGGCTCTCTGGTTGAGAAAGGCTGCCTTAAGGGAACCTCAGAACATCCGTGTCCTGCACAGAAATGATGTGGTGGATTCAACCATCATTCAGAATTTTTCCACTGAAGAACCTGTATGGTTATACTGTCTCCAAATATATTTGAAAGAATTACTATAGATGCAAGAGATGACCTCACTCCCCTTTTATGCCGTACCGGGACAAGGTCATCCAGCACCCGGGGCAAGGATGCGGAACTGCACCCCACTCCTAATGTGTGTCGTAGAATGGGTACACCACCCTACACCCATTCTTCTGTCCACTTGTTCATGGTTGGCATGGAGTGTGCACTGAACATGTGTGGCCAATTGCTTTATAGCAGCTACAAGGTATGTGCGCATGCATGGTGTGTTTTTCCAGTGGGCATGCGTGACAGCAGTAGCACCCTTAACCATGCTGCCCCTTCCACCTACCCCCTTTTCCCGGCCCTTTTTATGACATCATATTGTGCTAGTAAGGACTTCATCTCTACATCTGGGCCCAGCAGAGCAAAGAAATACTTTACAAACTGCAGGGTATTAAAACGTCTATGTGCTTTGCCGTGTATTGAAATGAACACCAAAGTGCAAAGGTGAGAACGAGGGACCAAAGCCATCATCTCCTAATGACGTCATCGCTTCCTGACGAATGGCGATAACGTTCCCTCCCAAAAAACGGCCATCTTCACGCTGAGCTGGAGAAGGATGCTCGTTGAAATGCACCTTTAATATGATGGTAACCATAACGCTGTAAAGTAGGAGGTAGGAAGTGCGGCACTTCGTTTCTTCTAATCATGAAGGCCTTGGTGTATTTTGGAAGTGTCAAGACCAACTCAACCTCTATGCATCCATATTGTCTGTTTCCATAGCAGGCTAGGTTGTGGAAGGGTTAGCCGTGACAGGCTCACCTAGCAAACATCATCTGAGACTGGCAGCAATGGTAGCAACGCCTGGGTTCACTCAAAAAAATGCAGTTTTTATGGTTGCAGATGCCAATAATTTGCTGATGCCGCCTACAATTTTCACTTTTTTGGTGCTGGCCGAGTATTGGCTCGTTTGTGAATCCTTATGCCCCATACACACGGTCGGATTTTTCCGACGGAAAATGTTCGATGGGAGCTTGTTGTCGGAAATTCCGACCGTGTGTAGGCTCCATCGGACATTTTCCCTCGGAATTTCCGTCACACAAAATTTGAGATCTGGATCTCAAATTTTCAGACAACAAAATCCGATGTCGTAAATTCCGATCGTGTGTACACAAATTCCGACGCACAAAGTTCCACGCATGCTCGGAATCAAGCAGAAGAGCCGCGCTGGCTATTGAACTTCATTTTTCTCGGCTCGTCGCACGTGTTGAACGTCGCCGCGTTCTCGACGTTCAGGAATTTCCGACAAGATTTGTGTGACCGTGTGTATGCAAGACAGGTTTGAGCCAACATCTGTCGGGAAAAAAAACATGGATTTTGTTGTCGGAATGTCCGATCGTGTGTACGGGGGGCATAAGAGTGAACATTATTTTGAAATCATATGATCATTTTAGGTCATTGACAAATTGCAAACTTCTCAAAACTGCCCAAATGCTAAAAAAAAAGCCTTTTTTAGAATATAGACCAGGTGTCTCCAAACCTTCTAAACAAAGGTCCACTTTACTGGACCCCTTCGGGTTTTAGGGGTCCAGGCTGTGGCCAGTTGGTTTTTAGAGGGAGGAACAGTGCCCCATTGAGGGTGTCAGTTGGAGGAATAGTGCCCCATCGAGGATGTCAGTTGGATATATAGTGCCCCCAAGGGACAAATGAAGACAACCAATTGGCCACATCTGGCCCAAGTTTGGAGACCACTGATGTAGACGAATCCTTCCACAAACCAACCCATTGAAAGCTACGTACAGAATTGGCTTGACATCGACCATCCAAAATACGCCGAAAAACCTTCATAATTCAAAAAAGGGACAACCTCTTCCTTCTCAAACCTCCTTGAAGACTTCAGGTGCGCTTCGAACAGGAGTTCCTTTCTTTGGGTGGATTTCTGAGCGATGCAGACCTCGGTACATACCACAAAAGTAAAATACTTTAAGAAATAATAATACTGGCTTGCTCATGCAATGTCGTAGGCATCCTGTGGCACTATTCTGGTATCCAATCTATTTACAATCTGTTTTCCTTACATTATGTACAAATATTACAGTGTTTTTTTCTTCCAGGGCACCTGGCGGACGTTCCATCCCCGCGTGGCCACCCCGATCAGACGTGCGTTTCAATGAAGGAGTGCGTGTGTGTGAGCTGGGGTGCCGGCGTGGCCAGTTCGGAGGCACCGTTCTGAGGTTTCAGGGTTCCGCTGTACTCACAAATATCCATGAAAAACTCAAAGTTTTTTTGTTTCCAGTCTCTGAACTTCTTGGATGAGAAAGCCGCGTCGTCCAGGAGGCAGTTTATGACAGAGAGGTCTCCTTCCTTTGCCTGTGCAATAAAGGAGTAGAAGGCATATTTAGTTAGAAGGCTCCAATGGTCACCCATAATTACAGAACAGAACTAAAAAAATTCACCTCCTCCCTCTATGTAACCCTACAGTCATGTGAAATAGTAAACTCTAGACATGTGCAATGCGTTTCGTTCCGAATTAGTTTTTTAACGAATTTTTTACAAATGGGTTCATTTGCAAATATCCAAATTAACGAAAACCCATTTAACAATTTTTTTCAAATATCCCCCCCAGCACTCTGACCCCTCTACACCCCAGATATTCCCCCAACACTCTGACCTCTCTACACCCCAGATATCCCCCCAGCACTCTGACCCCTCTACACCCCAGATATCCCCCCAGCACTCTGACCCCTCTACACCCCAGATATCCCCCCAGCACTCTGACCCCTCTACACCCCAGATATCCCCCCAGCACTCTGACCCCTCTACACCCCAGATATCCCCCCAGCACTCTGACCCCTCTACACCCCCAGATATCCCCCCAGCACTCTGACCCCTCTACACCCCAGATATCCCCCCCAGCACTCTGACCCCTCTACACCCCAGATATCCCCCCAGCACTCTGACCTCTCTACACCCCCAGATATCCCCCCAGCACTCTGACCCCTCTACACCCCAGATACCCCCCCAGCACTCTGACCCCTCTACACCCCAGATATCCCCCCAGCACTCTGACCCCTCTACATCCCAGATATCCCCCCAGCACTCTGACCCCTCTACACCCCAGATATACCCCCCAGCACTCTGACCCATCTACACCCCAGATATCCCCCCAGCACTCTGACCCCTCTACACCCCAGATATACCCCCCAGCACTCTGACCCCTCTACACCCCAGATATCCCCCCAGCACTCTGACCCCTCTACACCCCAGATATCCCCCCAGCACTCTGACCCCTCTACATCCCAGATATCCCCCCCAGCACTCTGACCCCTCTACACCCCAGATATCCCCCCAGCACTCTGACCCCCCTACACCCCAGATATCCCCCCCAACACCCTGACCCCTCTACACCCCAGATATCCCCCCAGCACTCTGACCCCCCTACACCCCAGATATCCCCCCAGCACTCTGACCCCTCTACACCCCAGATATTCCCCCAACACTCTGACATCTCTACACCCCAGATATCCCCCCAGCACTCTGACCCCTCTACACCCCAGATATCCCCCCAGCACTCTGATCCCTCTACACCCAGATATCCCCCCAGCACTCTGACCCCTCTACACCCCAGATATCCCCCCAGCACTCTGACCCCTCTACATCCTAGATATCCCCCCAGCACTCTGACCCCTCTACACCCCAGATATCCCCCCCAGCATTCTGACCCCTCTACATCCCAGATATCCCCCCAGCACTCTGACCCCTCTACACCCCAGATATCCCCCCAGCACTCTGACCCCTCTACATCCTAGATATCCCCCCAGCACTCTGACCCCTCTACACCCCAGATATCCCCCCAGCACTCTGATCCCTCTACATCCCAGATATCCCCCCAGCACTCTGACCCCCCTACACCCCAGATATCCCCCCAGCACTCTGACCCCCCTACACCCCAGATATCCCCCCAGCATTCTGACCCCTCTACACCCCAGATATCCCCCCAGCACTCTGACCCCTCTACACCCCAGATATCCCCCCAGCACTCTGACCCCCCTACACCCCAGATATCCCCCCAGCATTCTGACCCCTCTACACCCCAGATATCCCCCCAGCACTCTGACCCCTCTACACCCCAGATATCCCCCCAGCACTCTGACCCCTCTACACCCCAGATATCCCCCCAGCACTCTGACCCCTCTACATCCTAGATATCCCCCCAGCACTCTGACCCCTCTACACCCCAGATATCCCCCCAGCACTCTGACCCCTCTACACTCCAGATATCCCCCCAGCACTCTGATCCCTCTACACCCCAGATATCCCCCCAGCACTATGACCCCTCTACACCCCAGATACCCCCCCCAGCACTCTGACCCCTCTACATCCCAGATATCCCCCCAGCACTCTGACCTCTCTACACCCCAGATATCCCCCCAGCACTATGACCCCTCTACACCCCAGATACCCCCCCCAGCACTCTGACCCCTCTACATCCCAGATATCCCCCCAGCACTCTGACCTCTCTACACCCCAGATATCCCCCCAGCACTCTGACCCCTCTACACCCCAGATATCCCCCCAGCACTCTGACCACTCTACACCCCAGATATTACCCCAGCACTCTGACCCCTCTACACCCCAGATATCCCCCCAGCACTGTTACCATATACCATAAGATACCCCTTGTATTGTGACCCCACTACATCCCTGATACCCCCTACACTGTGGCCTCTCTACAAGCCTGATACCCCTACCACTATAGCCACCCAAGCATTGCTACCCCCTATACACCCCAGATCCCCCCTCAGCATTGTTCTCACCCATACACCCTTGATATCCCCCAGCAGCATTATTCCATCCATGTATTACCCCCTTTTCCAGTGGAAATACAGTGCATGTAAACTTTTGGCTCTGTGCCCACTTCCAGCACTGGACTCACCTATACCAATCAAGCAGGCAGAAGGGGGGGCGTAGGAGGGAGCATCCCGCCGGGCATTCCAAGCCCTTTGGCGCAAACAGTGCTGGACAGCTGGGCTCACCATGACACCATTCACAATGCTACTTCCACAGGCGGGCTCTCAGTGCTGCCGACTCAGCAGCTCCACTCCAGCTCCTACCCCGCAGCCTTCGAGTCACGAGCATTCAAGCTGCATGAGGCGGGGTCAGAGCATCACTGGCGCTCTGGCCCCACCCCTCCCTGCTGGCTGTGAGATAATAGGTATCGTTCTGCACAGCACGGCGCACCGCTGCCAGTGTATGCATCACTCTCAGTGCCATGATGGGGTCCCTGATTTTGGGGCAGCGTGGGCTCAAGGACCAGCTGCTTTGGGGAAAGTGCAGGGGACCCCCATGCAGCTGGAGTCCCTGGGCAGTGCCCAGGTGTGCCCACTCATTAAGACAGCCCTGGGTGAGGGACAAACAAGGCTGCAGAAGAAGCTACACAAAGGGTTTGACAGGTTACAGAAAAGACAGAGAACGCCACACAAAGGAAAAGAGGACGCCAAAGAAGAGCTGCCAGAAGCTACATTAGAAACACAAGAGTCTGAGGAACCTCCATGAGGAACAGAAGGAGCTACAAATGGAGAAGAAGAGGTTACTGAATGGATAAAGGACCTACAGACAAAAACAGAATGAGCTACAAAGAATCCACAGAAGAACCTACAGTAAGGGTAGAAGAGCATATAAAAGAGACGAGCAGATAAGACTTTTTAGAAAACCGTACGGAATTTAGTTACAAAAATTAGAATTTTTTTTTAGAAATTAAAGTTGTTACAAAACATTTATAAGTGTTACAGAATCAACAAAAGAACTTCAATCTGTGACAGAAAACTCTACGGCATTCTTTAACACTCACTTTTAAAGTGCTTTTCAGTGCTCGGATGCGGTGCAGCTTATCGTTGATGATGGGGTCATTGCATCTTTTAATAAATGATCTCCTGAACTCCTGCTTGGTGGAAAGTCGCTGCTCACCAAAGGCGGATAGGCTGGCTTGTTCCAAGGTCTTGTAGAGCTCCTCCAGGCCATCTGTGCTGGACCGGTTCTCGTTCTTACTGTCTGGAACAGATGCAGCATTTTATTGTCTACTCTCACATGTCTCAAGAGGCAGCTTAACAGGGTTTATATACACACATACATATAGCGGAATGTTTTTGGGCATCTGACCATGACACCTACTTTGTGGACAGAAATATGTGGACCACCCTCCAAATTATTGAGTTCAGCTGTCGCCTGTGAAGGGTGCTGGTAATACTCCATCATACAAAGACATTCTAAATTATTGTGCTTTTCCATAATAGTTTCAGGAAGACTCTTTTCTGTTCCATCATGACTGCGCCCCTGTGTACTAAGCTGGCTCCATAAAGACATGGGTGGACCAGTTTGGACCATGTCCATAAAGACGTGGGTTGACCAGTTTTGACCAGTTTGGATCAGCTCCATAAAGACATGGTTTGACCAGTTTGGACCAGCTCCATAAAGACATGGATTGACCAGTTTGGACTAGCTTCATAAAGACATGGGTGGACCAGCTTCATAAAGACATGGGTGGGCCAGTTTGGACCAGCTCCATAAAGACATGGGTGGACCAGCTTCATAAAGACATGGGTGGGCCAGCTCCATAAAGACATGGATGAACCAGTGTGGACCAGCTCCATAAAGACATGGTGTGACCAGTTTGGACCAGCTCTATGAAGACATGGTGTGACCAGTTTGGACCAGCTCTATAAAGACATAAGTTGACCAGCTCCATAAAGACATGGATGGAGCAGCTCCATAAAGACATGGGTTGACCAGTTTGGACTAGCTCCATAAAGACATGGGTGGACCAGCTCCATAAAGGCATGGGTGGACCAGTTTGGACCAGGTCCATAAAGACATGTGTTGACCAGTTTAGACCAGTTCCATAAAGACATGGGTTGACCAGTTTGGTCCAGCTCCATAAAGGCATGGGTTGACCAGTTTGGACCGCCTTCATAAAGACATGGGTGGACCACTTTGGACCAGCTCCATAAATATATTGTTGGACCAGCTCCATGAAGACATGGATGGACCAGCTCCATAAAGACAAGGGTTGACCAGTTTGGACTAGCTCCGTAAAGACATGGGTGGACCAGCTCCATAAAGGCATGGGTGGACCAGTTTGGACCAGCTCCATAAAGACATGTGTTGACCAGTTTGGACCAGCTCCATAAAGACATGGGTTGACCAGTTTGGACTAGCTCCGTAAAGACATGGGTGGACCAGCTCCATAAAGACATGGGTGGACCAGTTTGGACCAGCTCCATAAAGACATGTGTTGACCAGTTTGGACCAGCTCCATAAAGACATGGGTTGACCAGTTTGGACCAGCTCTATAAAGACATGGGTTGACCAGTTTGGACCAGCTCCATAAAGGCATGGTTTGACCAGTTTGGACCACCTCCATAAAGACATGGGTGGACCACTTTGGACCAGCTCCATAAAGATATGGTTGGACCAGCTCCATAAAGACATGGGTGGACCAGCTTCACAAAAACATTGTGTGACCAGTTTGGACTAGCTCCATAAAGACATGGGTGGACCAGTTTGGACCAGCTCCATAAAGACATGGGTGGACCAGCTCCATTAAGACATGGTGTGACCAATTTGGACCAGCTCCATAAAGACATTGGTTGACCAGTTTGGAGCAGCTCCATAAAGACATGGGTTGACCAGTTTGGAGCAGCTCCATAAAGACATGGGTTGACCAGTTTGGGCCATTTTCATAAAGACATGGGTGGACCAGTTTGGACAAGTTCCATAAAGACATAGGTGGACCAGCTCCATAAAGACATTGTGTGACCAGTTTGGACTAGCTCCATAAAGACATGGGTGGACCAGCTCCATAAAGACATAGGTTGACCAGGTTGGACCAGTTCCATAAAGACATGGGTGGACCAGTTTGGACCAGTTCCATAAAGACATGGGTAGACCAGTATGGACCAGCTCCATAAAGACATAGGTTGACCAGTTTGGTGTGGAGGAACTCGAGTGTCCTGCACAACCATCATCAGTACCTGACCTCCATAAAGACATGGGTGGACCAGTTTGGACCAGCTCCATAAAGAAATGGGTTGACCAGTTTGGACCAGTTCCATAAAGACATGGGTGGACCACTTTGGACCAGCTCCATAAAGATATGGTTGGACCAGCTCCATAAAGACATGGGTGGACCAGCTTCACAAAAACATTGTGTGACCAGTTTGGACTAGCTCCATAAAGACATGGGTGGACCAGATCCATAAAGACATGGGTGGACCAGCTCCATTAAGACATGGTGTGACCAATTTGGACCAGCTCCATAAAGACATGGGTTGACCAGTTTGGAGCAGCTCCATAAAGACATGGGTTGACCAGTTTGGAGCAGCTCCATAAAGACATGGGTTGACCAGTTTGGGCCATTTTCATAAAGACATGGGTGGACCAGTTTGGGCAAGTTCCATAAAGACATTGTGTGACCAGTTTGGACTAGCTCCATAAAGACATGGGTGGACCAGTTTGGACCAGCTCCATAAAGAAATGGGTTGACCAGTTTGGACCAGTTCCATAAAGACATGGGTGGACCAGTTTGGACCAGTTCCATAAAGACATGGGTAGACCAGTATGGACCAGCTCCATAAAGACATAGGTTGACCAGTTTGGTGTGGAGGAACTCGAGTGTCCTGCACAACCATCATCAGTACCTGACCTCATATATGAAGACAATTCCCACACGCACCCTTTAAAATCACATTGTAAGAAAGGATATACATTTGACTTTTTTTTTTCAAATACTGACAAGGTAAAGGTCCCTTCATTCATTTTTACCTTCTCTACTGGAACTGCTGTGCTTCCTCTTCGGTAACTCATCTTCCATCTTTTCCTCTAATGGTTCTGTGTTGTTATTCCCTCGGTTCTTCCCCCTCCCATCCCTGTTCCTCGGCAAGCTTTGGCTGCGCTGTTTCTGCGTCCGGGCGTGCGCCGTGTGACTCCGGGGACACTCTGCTAGGGGGAAGGGCCCATCTCTTTCATGGTTATGGCGCCTCTGGACCGGTAGCGTGGCTTGTTTGCGCCTTTCTGGTGACATCCCCATCCTGCCCCCCACATGCTCCGAATCGGGGGGCACCGTCTGCAGGAAGTGAAGGCCGGAACTGGTCAGGGGAGTTTCTATTAAATCTTGCCAAGACCGGCGCTCTCTATACGTGGGGCGACACCCCGAGGAGTGCGTGCTGCCGGTGGCGTCCTGCCGTGACTCCTCTGCGGAGGAATGGGAGTAGGTGGACTCGCTGGAAAAGTGGCGCCCCCCGTGTTTCTGTTCAGGGAAGGGACTCGAAGAATTGCCCTGAGAAAACAAAGGCATCACAAATGATTTTCTAGGTCAAGCATACATTGCAAAATAAAAATACCAGATACCCAAATTATTTATTTCATTATCATTAATTCGTTACGTTACATTCGTTTAGATGCGGCATTCGTTATTTCGGATAATTCGTAACTTCGGATAAATTCGTATTCGTTACATTCACTAACAGCCAAATCTGAAAGGAAATTCCAATACCTATAATTTAATAGTTAGTAAAAGTTAAATTATTATTAATTAGTTATTATTTAAGATTTCCGAATTTTCGGGTTTTTTGATTTTCGAATTTACGATTTTTTAGGATATTCTGAAAAATTTGTTAAATGGGTTTTCAATAATTCGGATATTTCCTAATTAACGTAAATTAGAAAATTCAAATATCCAAAAATAAGAAAGAAAATCTGAAAATTCGAAAGAATAACTAACTACTAAATGATAGGTATTGGAATTTCATTTCAAATTTGGCTGTTAGTGAACATAACGAATACGAATTTATCCGAAGTTACGATTTTTCCGAAATAACGAATTCCGCATCTAAACAAATGGAACAGAACTAATTAATAATAAATAATAATAATAAAAAGTTTTTTTTTTATTTCTTCTTATTATTTCTTCTTATTAATTCATTACAGTTAGTAATAGTTATTATTAATTAGTTATTATTTAAGATTTCTGAATCTTCGGGTTTTTTGATGTTCGAATTTTCGCATTTTCAAATTTTAGAATATTTAGAAAAATTTGCTAAACGGGTTTTCATTAATTCGGATATTTCCGAATTAACATAAATTAGAAAATTCGAATATCCAAAAATAAGAAAGAAAATCTGAAAATTTGAAAGAATAACTAACTAATAATAACTAACTATTAAATTATAGGTATTGGAATTTCATTTCAAATTTGGCTGTTAGTGAACGTAACGAATACGAATTTATCCGAAGTTACGATTTTTCCGAAATAACGAATGCCGTATCTAAACAAATGGAATATAACTAATTAATAATAAATAATAATAATAAAAAGTTTTTTTTTATTTCCTATTATTATTTATTATTATTAATTCAGTTCAACCCATACGTTTAGATACGCCATTCGTTATTTCGGATAATTCGTAACTTCAGATAAATTCGTATTCGTTACATTCACTAACAGCCAAATTTGAAAGGAAATTCCAATACCTATCATTTAATAGTTATAGTTAAGTTATTATTAATTAGTTATTAAGATTTCCGAATCTTCAGGTTTTTTGATTTTCGAATTTTCAAATTTTAGAATATTCTGAAAAATTTGTTAAACAGGTTTTGGTTAATTCGGATATTTACGAATTAACGTAAATTAGAAAATTCGAAAATCCGAAAATTAAGAAAGAAAATTCAAGAATTCGAAAGAATAACTAACTAATAATAACTAAATATTAAATTCTAGGTATTGGAATTTCATTTCAAATTTGGCTGTTAGTCAACATAATGAATAAGAATTTATTTGAAGTTACGAATTATCCGAAATAACGAATGGCGTATCTAAACGAATGGAACGGAATGAATATCTACTGTGGCCCCGGAACCGGAAATGACAAAAGACGTCGCTCTGGTCCTCCAAGGGCATAGAGACAAGCGGCGGCCATTTTGGCCTCATTCTTCTCCATACTCAGCTACCGCCATTATCGGATCGCTCCTGGGTGTCACCGATGGGTCAGGTAAGCCCGGTAAATACCGGGAAGCGGGTTCTAAAAGTGATCCCAAATCCACCCGTGGGGCCACTTTTATCTGAAAGAGAATCGGCCATAGTAAAATAAAATCAGCTGGCTGCAGCCATATCTCCGCTATTTAATGTCAAACAAATGATGTATTTTTTTACTATGGGCCGGTCATCAAACGAAATCATTACCTCCATCTAGTGGCCAAAATGCGGTATAGCTCTTTGAAATACCTCGATGAGAAAGTATAACACATTGTGGCCACTAGGTGGAGCCGAAGATATAGGAATTAGTCTATTAGAAAAATTATGGGGGACATTTGGCCAGCTTGCACAAATGCTGTTGACAATTCAGCCAATGAATGTTTTATAAAGAGACCCCCCCCATAGTTTATATGGGCTGCCTCCATGACACTGTTCGCAAGGCGCGCTTGAAGTGACTCTCTGCAATACATACACGGCAGGTTGAATTGGAAGGCGGAGGGGGCGTGTCTAAGGAGTCTGCAATGTGTGTAATCTGATCTCCATGCAATTTAGAATCTATTTCAGACCAGCAATTATTTTAGGAGCCCTAGCTTGGGGGTTTGGCCGACTGCTGGCTGCAAGTGGCAGAATAAATCACGTAAACATCCCAGCAGCCCGTCCTGGTAAATCCCCAGTTGGTGGTGGAAGTGGGGAGGTGCCGATCATCAAGAACTGCGAAGGCTGCTGCCCCGAGGAGGAGGAGGAGGAGGAGGAGGAGGAGGAGGAGGAGGAGAGCTCATCAGAATGTCGCGCTGTTACTTACTGTGGAATTTCGGTGGTACGTTTCGCTGACGGTCGTCGCCGTCGTCGCTGGTTCCTGTTTCAGGGTCATGGAACCATCGATATCATCCTGATCGCTCTCACTCCAGTAATCTGCTAAAGGCAAAAGGAAATCTAAACTCTACAAACAAAAGGAGCATCAGCTTCATAGAGAATACAAAGTGTCATTATCCATGGGTGACCTATGTACAAAATCCGTTTTACTACTTTGTGACTTTTTTTTCCCCCCCGACATTGCTTTGACTTTATTTAACCACTTAGTGTCGGTTCACACAGGGGCCACCTGACAAATCGCGCTACATTCAGTGCAGTGGAACCGTTCTAATAGGAGCGACTCAAGAGGCTCCGAATTAGAAAAAAGTTCCTGCACTACTTTGGGGTGACTTCAGAATGGCTTGTATTGACTTCTATACAGAAGTCGTTTTGCAAGCCGCGCTGAAGTCACGCTTAAGGACCCGCCCCTTTTTCTGACATTTGTTGCTTACAAGTTAAAATCAGTATTTTTTGCTAGCCGTTTAACTCAGAACCCCCCAAACATTATATATATATATATATATATATATATATATATAGTATCTCACAAAAGTAAGTACACCCCTCGGTCACATGTGTGTAAATCTTTTCTTCTCTCTTTTCATGTGACAACACTGAAGAAATGACACTTGTCTACAATGTAAAGTAGTGAGTGTACAGCTTGTATAACAGTGTAAATTTACTGTCCCCTCAAAATAACTCAACACACAGCCATTAATGTCTAAACCGCTGGCAACAAAAGTCAGTACACCCCTAAGTGAAAATCTCCAAATTGGGCCCAATTAGCCATTTTCCCTCCCCGGTGTCATGTGACTCGTTAGTGTTACAAGGTCTCAGGTGTGAATGGGGAGCAGGTGTGTTAAATTTGGTGTTATCGCTCTCACTCTCTCATACTGGTCACTGGAAGTACAACATGGCACCTCATTGCAAAGAACTCTCTGAGGATCTGAAAAAAAAGAATTGTTGCTCTACATAAAGATGGCCTAGGCTATAAGAAGATTGCCAAGACCCTGAAACTGAGCTGCAGCACGGTGGCCAAGACCATACAGCGGTATAATAGGACAGGTTCCCCTCAGAACAGGCCTCGCCATGGTCCACCAAAGAAGTTGAGGTCACGTGATCAGCGTCATATCCAGAGGTTGTCTTTGGGAAATAGACGTATGAGTGCTGCCAGCATTGCTGCAGAGGTTGTAGGGGTGGGGGGGTCAGCCTGTCAGTGCTCAGACCATACGCCGCACACTGCATCAAATTGGTATGCATGGCTGTCATCCCAGAAGGAAGCCTCTTCTAAAGATGATGTACAAGAAAGTCCACAAACAGTTTGCTGAAGACAAGCAGACTAAGGACATGGATTACTGGAACCATGTCCTGTGGTCTGATGAGACCAAGATAAACGTATTTGGTTCAGATGGTGACAAGCGTGTGTGGGGGCAACCAGGTGAGGAGGACAAAGACAAGTGTGTCTTGTCTACAGTCAAGCATGGTGGTGGGAGTGTCATGGTCTGGGGCTGCATGAGTGCTGCCGGCACTGGGGGGCTACAGATCATTGAGGGAACCATGAATGCCAACATGTACTGTGACATACTGAAGCAGAGCATGATCCCCTCCCTTCAGAGACTGGACCGCAGGGCAGTATTCCAACATGATAACCACCCCAAACACACTTCCAAGACCACCACTGCCTTGCTAAAGAAGCTGAGGGTAAAGGTGATGGACTGGCCAAGCATGTCTCCAGACCTAAACCCTATTGATCATCTGTGGGACATCCTCAAAGGGAAGGTGGAGGAGCGCAAGGTCTCTAACATCCACCAGCTCTGTGATGTCATCATGGAGGAGGGGAAGAGGACTCCAGTGACAACCTGTGAAGCTCTGGTGAACTCCATGCCCAAGAGGGTTAAGGCAGTGCTGGAAAATAATGGTGGCCACACAAAATATTGACACTTTGGGCCCAATTTGGACATTCTTAGGGGTGTACTGACTTTTGTTGCCAGCGGTTTAGACATTAATGGCTGTGTGTTGAGTTATTTTGAGGGGACAGTAAATTTACACTGTTATACAAGCTGTACACTCACTACTTTACATTGTAGACAAGTGTCATTTCTTCAGTGTTGTCACATGAAAAGATAGAAGAAAAGATTTACACAAATGTGACTGAGGGGTGTACTTACTTTTGTCAGATACTGTATATATATATTTGGACACAGGCACAATTTTAGTTTTTTTTAGGTATTTACCCAAACATATTCAAGCTATAGTTATATAATGGATATGGATAAAAGGTCACACTCTGAGGTTTAATTTGAGGGTATGGACATCCAAATTGGGGGAAGGGTTTAGGAATTACAGCTCTTAAGAGTAGCCTTCCCCCCTTTTTTCAAGAGACCAAAAGTAATTGGAGAATTGAATCAAAAGTTTTTTTCATAGTCCGGTGTGGGCGACTCCATCGTTATTTCTTCATCAATTAAGCAGGTAAAAGTTCTGGAGTTGATTCTAAAGCTGTCCATACACCATACAATTTTCTTATTACATTTTCTTTAGATTCACCTTCAGTTATGTAGTGTGAGGGCTGATCTGATTGCATACAAGTGTTTTTCAGTTTGACCTCCTTCTATATGGTTTTGGTAAATCTAAAGGAAAGTTGTACAAGAAAATTGTATAGTGAATGGCAGGGGGAGGCAACCTTCTGAGCACAGTGTGCCGAAAAATGTTTTCACAGAAATTTAGCGTTCCGATTTTATAACAAAAAAAATGTCCACTTCACTCTCTCAATCACGAAATGGATCGTTTATAAAGCAAATACTTGAGTAATGGTGAGAAATTAACATCCTGCCCTCTTACACCTCAGATCACTGCCCCCCTTTTCATCTGCTCCACCACTGTACCCCCCTGTATATCTGCCCCACCACTGTACCCCCCTGTATATCTGCCCCACCACTGTACCCCCCTATATATCTGCCCCACCACTGTACCCCCCTATATATCTGCCCCACCACTGTACCCCCCTGTATATCTGCCCCACCACTGTACCCCCCTGTATATCTGCCCCACCACTGTACCCCCCTATATATCTGCCCCACCACTGTATATCTGCCCCACCACTGTACCCCCCTATATATCTGCCCCACCACTGTATATCTGCCCCACCACTGTACCCCCCTATATATCTGCCCCACCACTGTATATCTGCCCCACCACTGTACCCCCCTATATATCTGCCCCACCACTGTACCCCCCTATATATCTGCCCCACCACTGTAACCCCCTGTATATCTGCTCCACCACTGTACCCCCTATATATCTGCCCCACCACTGTAACCCCCTGTATATCTGCTCCACCACTGTACCCCCTGTATATCTGCCCCACCACTGTAACCCCCTGTATATCTGCCCCACCACTGTAACCCCCCTATATATCTGCCCCACCACTGTACCCCCCCCTGTATATCTGCCCCACCACTGTAACCCCACTGAATATCTGCCCCACCACTGTAACCCCCCTGTATATCTGCTCCACCACTGTACCCCCCTATATATCTGCCCCACCACTATAACCCCCTATATATCTGCCCCACCACTGTAACCCCCTGTATATCTGCCCCACCACTGTAACCCCCCTGTATATCTGCCCCACCACTGTAACCCCCTATATATCTGCCCCACCACTGTAACCCCCTATATATCTGCCCCACCACTGTACCCCCCTATATATCTGCCCCACCACTGTAACCCCCTGTATATCTGCCCCACCACTGTAACCCCCTATATATCTGCCCCACCACTGTACCCCCTATATATCTGCTCCACCACTGTACCCCCTGTATATCTGCCCCACCACTGTAACCCCCTATATATCTGCCCCACCACTGTAACCCCCTATATATCTGCCCCACCACTGTAACCCCCTATATATCTGCCCCACCACTGTACCCCCCTATATATCTGCCCCACCACTGTAACCCCCTATATATCTGCCCCACCACTGTAACCCCCTATATATCTGCCCCACCACTGTACCCCCCTGTATATCTGCCCCACCACTGTACCCCCCTGTATATCTGCCCCACCACTGTACCCCCCTATATATCTGCCCCACCACTGTACCCCCCTATATATCTGCCCCACCACTGTACCCCCCTGTATATCTGCCCCACCACTGTACCCCCTGTATATCTGCCCCACCACTGTACCCCCCTATATATCTGCCCCACCACTGTATATCTGCCCCACCACTGTACCCCCCTATATATCTGCCCCACCACTGTATATCTGCCCCACCACTGTACCCCCCTATATATCTGCCCCACCACTGTATATCTGCCCCACCACTGTACCCCCCTATATATCTGCCCCACCACTGTACCCCCCTATATATCTGCTCCACCACTGTACCCCCTGTATATCTGCCCCACCACTGTAACCCCCTATATATCTGCCCCACCACTGTAACCCCCTATATATCTGCCCCACCACTGTAACCCCCTATATATCTGCCCCACCACTGTACCCCCCTATATATCTGCCCCACCACTGTAACCCCCTATATATCTGCCCCACCACTGTAACCCCCTATATATCTGCCCCACCACTGTAACCCCCTGTATATCTGCCCCACCACTGTAACCCCCTATATATCTGCCCCACCACTGTAACCCCCTGTATATCTGCCCCACCACTGTAACCCCCTATATATCTGCCCCACCACTGTAACCCCCTGTATATCTGCCCCACCACTGTAACCCCCTGTATATCTGCTCCACCACTGTAACCCCCTATATATCTGCCCCACCACTGTAACCCCCTATATATCTGCCCCACCACTGTAACCCCCTATATATCTGCCCCACCACTGTACCCCCCCTGTATATCTGCCCCACCACTGTACCCCCCTATATATCTGCCCCACCACTGTACCCCCTATATATCTGCCCCACCACTGTAACCCCCTGTATATCTGCCCCACCACTGTACCCCCCTATATATCTGCCCTACCACTGTAACCCCCTGTATATCTGCCCCACCACTGTACCCCCCTATATATCTGCCCCACCACTGTAACCCCCTATATATCTGCCCCACCACTGTACCCCCCCTGTATATCTGCCCCACCACTGTAACCCCCCTGTATATCTGCCCCACCACTGTAACCCCCCTGTATATCTGCCCCACCACTGTAACCCCCTGTATATCTGCCCCACCACTGTAACCCCCTGTATATCTGCTCCATCACTGTAACCCCCTATATATCTGCCCCACCACTGTAACCCCCTATATATCTGCCCCACCACTGTAACCCCCTATATATCTGCCCCACCACTGTACCCCCCCTGTATATCTGCCCCACCACTGTACCCCCCTATATATCTGCCCCACCACTGTACCCCCCTATATATCTGCCCCACCACTGTAACCCCCTGTATATCTGCCCCACCACTGTACCCCCTATATATCTGCCCCACCACTGTAACCCCCTGTATATCTGCCCCACCACTGTAACCCCCTGTATATCTGCTCCACCACTGTACCCCCCCCCCTGTATATCTGCCCCACCACTGTAACCCCCCTGTATATCTGCCCCACCACTGTAACCCTCCTGTATATCTGCTCCACCACTGTACCCCCCTATATATCTGCCCCACCACTATAACCCCCTATATGTCTGCCCCACCACTGTAACCCCCCTGTATATCTGCCCCCCATTGTAACCCCTGTATATCTGCCCCACCACTGTAACCCCCCTGTATATCTGCTCCACCACTGTACCCCCCTGTATATCTGCCCCACCACTGTAACCCCCTATATATCTGCCCCACCACTGTAACCCCCTATATATCTGCCCCACCACTGTACCCCCCTATATATCTGCCCCACCACTGTAACCCCCTATATATCTGCCCCACCACTGTACCCCCCTATATATCTGCCCCACCACTGTACCCCCTGTATATCTGCCCCACCACTGTAACCCCCTATATATCTGCCCCACCACTGTACCCCCCTATATATCTGCCCCACCACTGTAACCTCCTGTATATCTGCCCCACCACTGTAACCCCCCTGTATATCTGCCCCACCACTGTAACCCCCTGTATATCTGCCCCACCACTGTACCCCCTGTATATCTGCCCCACCACTGTAACCCCCTGTATATCTGCTCCACCACTGTAACCCCCTGTATATCTGCCCCACCACTGTACCCCCTGTATATCTGCCCCACCACTGTAACCCCCTGTATATCTGCCCCACCACTGTAACCCCCTGTATATCTGCCCCACCACTGTAACCCCCTGTATATCTGCTCCACCACTGTAACCCCCTGTATATCTGCCCCACCACTGTACCCCCTGTATATCTGCCCCACCACCGGGGGTGTTGCTAGGTCTACAAAAGATCTGGGGCTAGAGCCCATAGCAGTGTAGTAAAGAAAGTCATACGCTTGGGCGGGCATACACATGTATATACAGTAATATACTTGTGTGTGTGTATATATATATCCCCAGAGAGCCCCCCACACATATCAGGGTCCCCAGAGAGCCCCCACTTACATTAGGGTCCCCAGAGAGCCCCCACTTACATTAGGGTCCCCAGAGAGCCCCTCCTTGCATCAGGGTCCCAGAGAGCCCCCACTTACATTAGGGTCCCAGAGAGCCCCCCCCTTGCATCAGGGTCCCCAGAGAGCCCCCACTTACACTAGGGTCCCCAGAAAGCCTCCCTCTTAAATCAGGGTCCCAGAGAGCCTCCCACTTACATCAGGGTCCCCAAAGAGCCTCCCCTCCCTTGGGGACCCCTGCAGAGACTCAGGGCTATGGGCCCCAGATTCGGGGCTATAGCCCCAAAAGCCACCCCCTAGCGAAGTCACTGCCCACCACTGTAAGCCCCTGTAATGTCAGGGATCTGTAACATTAGCCCAGGAACAGGGCGGGGGGGTCAGCACCTCTCTTGCCACTTCTAAGACTCCATTCACACCTTGGCATTCTGGATCCTGGGAAAAAAATCGACGCAATTCTGCCTGCGATTGCTGCAAAACGCGAGACGTGCTTGTGATCCCGTTACTTGCAATGGCACCCCCCCCCCCCAATCGCAGCGTGGGTTTTCTGCAATTGCCACCTGAAAGATCTGGCAAAATCGCCCAAAACAGAATCACGGGACGCCTGATGCCCCCAAAGGAATTCCTGGAACAGCTTTATGAAGAGGCAGAACAATTGGACTTCATCTGTTCCAATGACACCCACACACAATATTCAACCTTTATAATCGGGGACAATGAGAAACTTGGATTTACCTTCGCTGGGTCGGATGTCTTTTTCATCGGGGGTGTATCCGATAGCAGCAAGGCCCAGACGGTTCATCCATCTAGAATGAGAAGAAGAAGAATTAAGGCCAAACCCAACACCGGGGTCACGTTCCACTGAAATGACCATCCTTTACAGGCTCATATCTTATACAACTACTGTACATGTACTTACCGATCGGCCAAAACATTCTGACCACTGACTGTATACAATGTATCTACCCCCCCAATATTTATAAATATGTACATACCCCTCCCCCTCTGTTTACACCGATCAGCCATAAAATTCTGACCAGTGACAGGTAAAGTGAATAACATGGAATATCTGGTTACAATGACATCTAAAATGACCCATCGCAGTCAAGGATGAGTTCAGGTTTGGTCTGAACTTGGGTTCCAACCGAACCTGGAAGGAAGCTGTCACGTCCACCCTACAGCTGAATCTACACCAAGGGGCAGGGATGGTTGTAACATCATTGACCTCATAGAGCCACTTGGCCCTAAGAGGTCAATGACATCACAAGCATCCCTGCCCCTTGGTGGTAGGTACAACTGTAGGGTGGATGTGACAGCTTCCTTCCAGGTTCGGTTGGAACCCAAGTTCAGACCAAACCTGAACTCATCCTTGACTGCGATGGGTCATTTTAGATGTCATTGTAACCAGATAATCCAACTATGGCCCAGAATGACCAGGCCATATTTGATTTGGCAAGGACAGTGGGTGGAAGGGACGACTTCCTTCCAAGTTTGGTTGGAACCCAAGATTAGACCAAGCCCAAGCTCATCCACTATGCCAATATTGTTTTTTTTTATGACGCCAAATGAATCGTCCGTAAAACAAAATCTTCTTCGAAACCTTTTCAATGAATTGGTCCGTTGGTAGAACTCTACAGTGTATTTTAGCCAAGGCTGGCCATACATGGCTTGATTCCTCTCAATCAATACCCAAACACCGACTGCATCTGATAAGATGATACATCTCATAGGATGCAGGAATCGTTCGGCTCATAACGTTCCATCTGGCCCAGTTGATCGGTAAATCGTCTGTTGCCTACCCAGGTGGTGCTTACAGGGCAAACTTTCCCGATTCGGCAAGGAATTGTCTGAAATCTGGTCTATAGTGAGCCTAACCGCCAGCAGGCTCTGATTTCCGGCCATCTTCCTGGATTTATTTCTGAAAATGTATTTACTTTTTAATACTGATTGCCGCTTGTGATTGGCCTCCATGGAGCGATGAGCGGTCAGTGGGTGGCGGTGCACTGAAAAGTCTTTTTGCCGACGGAGCCAACCCGCCTTCATCAGCTGCTTTTCATCCCTCTCCGCACGGCGGCGTTGCTTTTGATCTTTTGACACATTTTATGAATTAAAAGTCGCAAACACAGATGGGCTCGCCGCTAAACCCATCCAGACTGCGTCCTGACCGTGCCAAGAGCCAATCCCGAGGATCACCATACAGATGATCAATGTGATTGTCCTCTGAGCCGGGCTGTGATCCAGGAACACTCAGCACTACAAGCAACAAATTAAACGTAGGCACACCCAGCTGGGTAGATGATGATTATTGGGGGGGGGGGGAGGGGGGTGATAGGGGTTATTACATTATTTAACCCTTTTAGTGCCACCGACATTTGTCAGCAGCAGCAGCAGCAGTAGGGGGTTTTACACCAATTCCCGACTTCTAAACCTGACAAGGTGGAAGTGATAGGATGGCTGTAGAGGCAGTAGTATGCCCCCCCCCAGGACTTCCATAGTGGGTGTTGTTGAGTAAAGGGTAGGGGGACCAACAAACATCCATTCACTGATCTGAATAGTGCCCCATTGTTGGTGTCAGTGGGAGGAATAGTGTCCCATCATTGGTATCAGTGGGAGGAATAGTGTCCCATCATTGGTATCAGTGGGAGGAATAGTGTCCCATCATTGGTATCAGTGGGAGGAATAGTGTCCCATCATTGGTGTCAGTGGGAGGAATAGTGCCCCATCATTGGTGTCAGTGGGAGCAATAGTGTCCCATCATTGGTGTCAGTGGAAGGAATAGTGCCCCATCATTGGTGTCAGTGGGAAGAATAGTGCCCCATCATTGGTATCAGTGGGAGGAATAGTGCCCCATCATTGGTATCAGTGGGAGGAATAGTGCTCCATCATTGATATCAGTGGGAGGAATAGTGTCCTATCATTGGTGTCAGTGGGAGGAATAGTGCCCCATCATTGGTGTGAGTGGGAGGAATAGTGCCCCATCATTGGTGTGAGTGGGAGGTATAGTGCCCTATCATTGGTATCAGTGGTAGGAATAGTGCCCCATCATTGATATCAGTGGGAGGAATAGTGCCCCATCATTGGTGTCAGTGGTAGGAATAGTGCCCCATCATTGATATCAGTGGGAGGAATAGTACCCCATCATTGGTATCAGTGGGAGGAATAGTGCCCCATCATTGGTGTCAGTGGGAGGAATAGTGCCCAAAGGGTCAGATAAAGCAGGCCTGTGAGGGACCGTTAGAAAGGTGAGTTTTGATGCGTTTGGCTCATTCGGGAGTTTTATCCATGCTGTGAATTCCAGTGACAATAATCTACACATACCTGCGGATGGGATTGGCAGCAGATAGCGGTCTTTGTTGGTAATGACGGCTTCAAGACGCCTCATGTATGGAGGAACGAGTCGCACGCGTTGCTCAGGTGTGATTTCGGCCCATTCTTCCGCACAGACAGTCTTCAAATCTTGAATGTCCCTTGGTCCTCTTCTATGAACTCTGATCTTTAGTTCTTTCCATAAATTTTCTATTGGATTCGAGTCAGGTGATTGGCTGGGCCATTCTAGCAGCTTTATTTTCTTTCTCCTTAGCTTTGTGTATTGGGATTAATGTGCTCCTGAGATGTGCTCCTGAGATGTCCTCCTGAGATGTCCTCCTGAGATGTGCTCCTGAGATGACCTCCTGAGATGTCCTCCTGAGATGTGCTCCTCAGATGTCCTCCTGAGATGTGCTCCTCAGATGTCCTCCTGAGATGTGCTCCTGAGATGTCCTCCTGAGATGTCCTCCTGAGATGTCCTCCTGAGATGTGCTCCTGAGATGACCTCCTGAGATGTCCTCCTGAGATGTGCTCCTCAGATGTCCTCCTGAGATGTGCTCCTGAGATGTCCTCCTGAGATGTCCTCCTGAGATGTCCTCCTGAGATGTGCTCCTGAGATGTCCTCCTGAGATGTCCACCCTCGTTTTATCTCCAGCAGATTTGTTTTTTATCACCATCCATCCTTCAATGATATGAAGTTTGCCAGTATTGTATGCTGAAAAAACACCCCCCGCCCACACCATGATGTTCCCGCCTCCAAACCTCACTGTTGGTATGGGGGGGTGTTTTTGGGGTGAGGTGACCTCCAAACATGGAGTGTATTATGGCATCCAAAGAGTTCCATTTCAGTCTCCTCTGACCAGACAAACTTTAACCGACCAGCAAACTTTAACCGACCTTCACCATGCTTCTTCTTCAGCAATGGAGTGTTGTGTGGTGAGCGTGCATACAGGCCATGGCGGGTGAGGGCATTACTTATTGTTGTACCTGCTAATTCCAGGTCTCCAGGAAGCTCTCCACAAGTGGCCCTTGGCTCTTGGACAACTTTTCTAATAATTCTTTTCCCTCGTCTGTCAGAGATCTTGTGAGGAGCACCTGGTGGTGGCCGGTTTATGGTGAAATGATGTTCTTTCCACTTCCGGATTATGGCCCCAACAGTGCTCACTAGAACATTCAGAAACTTAGAAATCCTTCTGTAACCAATGACATCTGTATATTTTACAACAATAAGGTTACGAAGGTCCTACAAGAGCTCTTTGCTATTACCCATCATGAGATGTTTCTTGTGTGACACCTTATTATAGGCCATCAGGTGAGACTGAACCGGCTGATATTAATTTGCACAGACAAGGGGAAGGATTGCTTTCTACTGATAGATTTCAGCCGGTGTCTTGGCTTTCTAAGCCTTTTTGCACCTCCCTTTCTTCATGTTTAATACTTTTTCTGTGTCCTTCCATTTTATTACACAGAACTTCATTTCTGAACGGATTTGTTTCGGTGTCTTTGTATGTATGGATTGCACGGGTTGTCACCGACATGTGGGGAACATTTCATGTCAATATCACCTCTACCAATAGATTTACCTAGAAAAACAGTGACGTGTTCAATACTTAGTTTACTCGCTGTATATACACTATATTCCCAAAAGTATTGGGACGCCTGCCTTTACACACACATGACCTTTAATGACATCCCAGTCTTAGTCCGGAGGGTTCAATATTGAGTTGGCTCCGCTCTTTGCAGCTATAACAGCTTCAACTCTTCTGGGAAGGCCGTCCACAAGGTTTAGGAGGGTGTCTATGGGAATGTTTGATCGTTCTTCCAGAAGAGCATTTGTGAGGTCAGGCACTGATGTTGGATGAGAAGTCCTGGCTCACAGTCTCCACTCAAATTCATCCCAAAGGTGTTCAATGAGGTTGAGGTCAGGACTCTGTGCAGGCCAGTCAAGTTCCTCCACCCCAAACTCGCTCATCCATGTCTTTATGGACCTTGCTTTGTGCAAGGTCGTCCCAATACTTCTGGTAATATAGTATATATATATATATATATATATATATGTAATTGCAATTGTGCGGCAGTTCCAGCAGATGGCGCTCCATCACCAGAATTGTGTTTTCCGGTAGGCTAATGCCACACATTACAGGCTAAGTCCACCCTTTTAGACCCATATCTATGGTGTAAAATGGAGAACGGGTCGTATACAACAATTAACGGGAACAGACTCCAAGTCTATCTTTACGTAACAAACACGTCACTTCGGTTTTGGATAAAATGCATCTAAACCCGACAACCCAGAAAATGTTCTGTGTTCTTCCACCATCTAAATCTCTAAAATCTTATATCATCTTTAAAAAAGAATTAAAGTCGTTTTTAATATTTATAAATTTGCAGCTTTCATTAAAATAATCCCGAGTGATCCCGCCATGGAGGTCCTTGTTCAGTCACTTCCTGTTATTGGGTGACAACGCTCCGTCCCGGACTCCCGGCATCTGCATCAGAGGCGGAGCTTAGTCACTCTGATATAATGCGTCAGAGGCGGAGCCTAGTCACTCTGATATAATGCGTCAGAGGCGGAGCTTAGTCACTCTGATATAATGCATCAGAGGCGGAGCCTAGTCACTCTGATATAATGCGTCAGAGGCGGAGCTTAGTCACTCTGATATAATGCATCAGAGGCGGAGCTTAGTCACTCTGATATAATGCGTCAGAGGCGGAGCTTAGTCACGCTGATATAATGCATCAGAGGCGGAGCTTAGTCACTCTGATATAATGCGTCAGAGGAGGAGCTTAGTCACTCTGATATAATGCATCAGAGGCGGAGCTTAGTCACTCTGATATAATGCGTCAGAGGTGGAGCTTAGTCACTCTAATATAATGCATCAGAGGCGGAGCTTAGTCATTCTGATATAATGCGTCAGAGGCGGAGCTTAGTCACTCTGACATAATGCATCAGAGGCGGAGCTTAGTCACTCTGATATAATGCGTCAGAGGCGGAGCTTAGTCACTCTGATATAATGCATCAGAGGCGGAGCTTAGTCACTCTGATATAATGCGTCAGGGGCGGAGCTTAGTCACTCTGATATAATGCGTCAGAGGCGGAGCTTAGTCACTCTGATATAATGCGTCAGAGGCGGAGCTTAGTCACTCTGATATGTGTCAGAGGCGGAGCTTAGTCACTCTGATATAATGCGTCAGAGGCGGAGCTTAGTCACTCTGATATAATGCATCAGAGGCGGAGCTTAGTCACTCTGATATGTGTCAGAGGCGGAGCTTAGTCACTCTGATATAATGCGTCAGAGGCGGAGCTTAGTCACTCTGATATAATGCATCAGAGGCGGAGCTTAGTCACTCTGATATAATGCGTCAGGGGCGGAGCTTAGTCACTCTGATATAATGCGTCAGAGGCGGAGCTTAGTCACTCTGATATAATGCGTCAGAGGCGGAGCTTAGTCACTCTGATATAATGCGTCAGAGGCGGAGCTTAGTCACTCTGATATAATGCGTTAGAGGCGGAGCTTAGTCACTCTGATATAATGTGTCAGGGGCGGAGCTTAGTCACTCTGATATAATGCATCAGAGGCGGAGCTTAGTCACTCTGATATAATGCGTCAGAGGCGGAGCTTAGTCACTCTGATATAATGCGTCAGAGGCGGAGCTTAGTCACTCTGATATAATGCGTCAGAGGAGGAGCTTAGTCACTCTGATATAATGTGTCAGGGGCGGAGCTTAGTCACTCTGATATAATGCATCAGAGGCGGAGCTTAGTCACTCTGATATAATGTGTCAGGGGCGGAGCTTAGTCACTCTGATATAATGCATCAGAGGTGGAGCTTAGTCACTCTGATATAATGGGTCAGAGGCGGAGCTTAGTCACTCTGATATAATGCGTCAGAGGCGGAGCTTAGTCACTCTGATATAATGCGTCAGAGGTGGAGCTAAGTCATTCTGATATAATGCATCAGAGGTGGAGCTTAGTCACTCTGATATAATGCGTCAGAGGTGGAGCTTAGTCACTCTGATATGTGTCAGGGGCGGAGCTTAGTCACTCTGATATAATGCGTCAGAGGCGGAGCTTATTCACTCTGATATAATGCGTCAGAGGCGGAGCTTAGTCACGCTAATATAATGCGTCAGAGGCGGAGCTTAGTCACTCTGATATAATGCACCAGAGGTGGAGCTTAGTCACTCTGATATAATGCGTCAGAGGCGGAGCTTAGTCACTCTGATATAATGCGTCAGAGGCGGAGCTTAGTCACTCTGATATAATGCGTCAGAGGCGGAGCTTAGTCACTCTGATATAAGGCGTCAGAGGCGGAGCTTAGTCACTCTGATAAAATGCGTTATAGGCGGAGCTTAGTCACCCTGATATAATGCATCAGAGGCGGAGCTTAGTCACTCTGATATAATGCGTCAGAGGCGGAGCTTAGTCACTCTGATATAATGCGTTAGAGGCGGAGCTTAGTCACTCTGATATAATGCGTTAGAGGCGGAGCTTAGTCACTCTGATATAATGCGTCAGAGGCGGAGCTTAGTCACGCTGATATAATGCGTCAGAGGTGGAGCTTAGTCACGCTGATATAACGCATCAGAGGCGGAGCTTAGTCACCCTGATATAATGCGTCAGAGGCGGAGCTTAGTCACGCTGATATAACGCATCAGAGGCGGAGCTTAGTCACCCTGATATAATGCGTCAGAGGCGGAGCTTAGTCACTCTGATATAATGCGTCAGAGGTGGAGCTTAGTCACTCTGATATAATGCGTCAGAGGCGGAGCTTAGTCACTCTGATATAATGCGTCAGAGGCGGAGCTTAGTCACGCTGATATAATGCGTCAGAGGCGGAGCTTAGTCACGCTGATATAATGCGTCAGAGGCGGAGCTTAGTCACCCTGATATAATGCGTCAGAGGCGGAGCTTAGTCACGCTGATATAATGCATCAGAGGCGGAGCTTAGTCACTCTGATATAATGCATCAGAGGCGGAGCTTAGTCACCCTGATATAATGCGTCAGAGGCGGAGCTTAGTCACGCTGATATAATGCGTCAGAGGCGGAGCTTAGTCACGCTGATATAATGCGTCAGAGGCGGAGCTTAGTCACTCTGATATAATGCGTCAGGGGCGGAGCTTAGTCACCCTGATATAATGCGTCAGAGGCGGAGCTTAGTCACTCTGATATAATGCGTCAGGGGCGGAGCTTAGTCACTCTAAAATAATGCATCAGAGGCGGAGCTTAGTCACTCTGATATAATGCGTCAGAGGCGGAGCTTAGTCACTCTGATATAATGCGTCAGAGGCGGAGCTTAGTCACGCTGATATAACGCATCAGAGGCGGAGCTTAGTCACTCTGATATAATGCGTCAGAGGCGGAGCTTAGTCACGCTGATATAACGCATCAGAGGCGGAGCTTAGTCACCCTGATATAATGCGTCAGAGGCGGAGCTTAGTCACTCTGATATAATGCGTCAGAGGTGGAACTTAGTCACTCTGATATAATGCGTCAGAGGCGGAGCTTAGTTACTCTGATATAATGCGTCAGAGGCGGAGCTTAGTCACGCTGATATAATGCGTCAGAGGCGGAGCTTAGTCACGCTGATATAATGCGTCAGAGGCGGAGCTTAGTCACCCTGATATAATGTGTCAGAGGCGGAGCTTAGTCACGCTGATATAATGCGTCAGAGGCGGAGCTTAGTCACGCTGATATAATGCGTCAGAGGCGGAGCTTAGTCACTCTGATATAATGCATCAGAGGCGGAGCTTAGTCACCCTGATATAATGCGTCAGAGGCGGAGCTTAGTCACGCTGATATAATGCGTCAGAGGCGGAGCTTAGTCACGCTGATATAATGCGTCAGAGGCGGAGCTTAGTCACTCTGATATAATGCGTCAGGGGCGGAGCTTAGTCACCCTGATATAATGCGTCAGAGGCGGAGCTTAGTCACTCTGATATAATGCGTCAGGGGCGGAGCTTAGTCACTCTAAAATAATGCATCAGAGGCGGAGCTTAGTCACTCTGATATAATGCGTCGGGGCGGAGCTTAGTCACCTGCCCTTCTGTGAGGAAGCTGCTGGGGGGGGCGGTTCTGAGATCCACGGCCACGTTTTTCATGCACATTCACGTCAAAGCGATGTCCGGCACTACAAGCGAGTGTCAAATTTGTTTAAATTGATACATTGTTTAACCACTTAGGGACCGAGCCTCTTTCTGAGATTTGGTGTTTACAAGTTAAAAACTGTTTTTTTTGCTCGAAAATTACTTAGAACCCCCAAACACTGTATTTATTTATTTTTCTAGCACCCTAGAGAATAAAATGGCGGCCGTTGCAATACTTTCTGTCACACCGTATTTGCGCAGCGGTCTTACAAGCGCACTTTTTTGGGGGAAATAATACACTTTTTTGAATTAAAAAATAAGACAACAGTAAAGTTAACCCAATTTTTTTATATTGTGAAAGATAATGTTACGCCGAGTTAATTGATACCCAACATGTCACGCTTCAAAATTGCGCCCGCTCGTGGAATGGCGACAAACTTTTACCCTTAAAAATCTCCATAGGCGACATTTAAAAAAATTCCACAGGTTGCATGTTTTGAGTTACAGAGGAGGTCTAGGGCCGCCATTTTATTCTCTAGGGTGTTAGAAAAATAAATAAATACAGTGTTTGGGGGTTCTACGTAATTTTCGAGCAAAAAAAACAGTTTTTAACTTGTAAACACCAAATGTGAATTAACGAATTGGTCGAAATTCGTTAAAAAAACTAGGTTTGGAACTAAACGAACTGCACATGTCTATTAAATATTTCCTCTGTGCAAGAAACCAAAAGATAACATTTTTTTTTTTTTAAAAAGAACAGTATAAAAATAAAAGGTAAAATAAATAAGAACATTTTTTTTTTTTTTTTAAACTTTCCCCCATCCCACCGAGCTCGCATGCAGAAGCGAACGCATATGAAAACGGTGGTCAAACCACACATGTGAGGTATCGCCGTAATCGTATCCGAATTAATGAAACCCATTTAACGTTTTTTTCCGGAAATTCGAAAAATCGAAAATCTGAAATAATAACAAACTAATAATAACTTAACTATTAAATGATAGGTATTGGAATTTCTTTTCAAATTTGGCTTTTAGTGAACGTAACGAATACGAATTTATCCGAAGTTACGAAGAAATAACGAATGCCGCATCTAAACGAATAGAACGTAATGAATTAGTAATAATAAATAACAATAATAATAATAAAAACTTTTTATTATTATTATTAATAATTTTTATTAATTTATTATTATTTAGTTCCGTTCCATTTGTTTAGATGCGGCATTCGTTATTTCAGATAATTCATAACTTTGGATAAATTCGTATTCGTTACATTCACTAACAGCCAAATTTGAAAGGAAATTCCAATACCTATCATTTAATAGTTAAGTTATTATTAGTTAGTTATTGTTTCAAATTTTTGTTCCTATTTTCGGATTTTCGAATAGCGATCATAACTAAAACAAAAAACGAATGTAACAAAAAGGAACACATTTTTCGGCAGTGCACATGTCTAATATTTAATCTAAGGAGGACACACTTTATAAGAGGATAATAAAGAAGGAGAAGAAATACATTAAATAGAAAGTGGAATTAATACAAGTAAATTATTTTTTATTTTATTTGGTTTATATAAAGTGGAATTCATTCAAATAAATAATTACTTTTTATTATTGTATTTAAAGCGGGGGGTGTCCAAACTTTCTAAACAATGGGCCAGTTTACTTTTGGACTTGGGGGGGGGGGGCGGACTGACCAGAAGGAAAATAACTTTTTTTTCCTGGCATTAGTGGGAGTAAACGGTGCCCCATCTATGGTATTAGGGGGATGATTGTGCCCCACTGTTGGTGTCAGAGGGCAGAATAGTGTCTCACATCCTTGGGAGGAATTGTGCCCCAGGGGCCGGATAAAGGCAAGCAAAGGGCCGCATCTGGCCCCCCCGGGCCACAGTTTGGAGACCCCTGACTTAAAAAAAGAAAAAAGTAATTCAAATAAATTATTGTTACTATTTTTATTTTAAATAAAGTAAAATTAGTTAATACAACACATTATTTTTATTTTTTATTTAAAGTGGAATTCATTATTTTAAAGACTATTAACATTTATATTTGGTATATATTCATAATATTTTTTTATACTAATTAATTCAAATACTTATTAAAGAAAATAAATGAAATAATGTATTGTTATCCTTTATTTTCTTTAATAATTATTTAATTTAATTCATATAATAAATATTATGAATATATAACAAATACAAATATAAATATTAATGGACTTTAAAATTATGAATTCCAATTTAAATTAGAAAAATAAATAAATAAAATAATGTATTGTATTATTTGTGTTTTAGGGTCCCTTGAAAACGTATGAGGCGGTGATTGGAGGGGCCCCCAGTCGCTGTCATTGATTGGCCTTTGGTGGAGCGTCTCTCTGGTTATGCGCTCGCCTCCTGTGTATTCCGCGGCGCTCTCCGGGATTGGACGGCTGTCTGGCGCTCGCTCCCGTATATTGATAAATAGAGTCTATTTTTAGCCCGCCCGCTGCCTGATATCTTGTTGCTCAGCAAAGCGTTTCTGAGCACGGAAAAGCAATTAGGATCGCACCTCTCCGAAGAGTTCATTTATTGGAGCGCGGAATGTGGGGGAGGACGCCGAGGATTGTGCGGCGTGTCGGCGCGGATCATGTGACAATCGTGTATATATCCGGCTCTCATCTCTCATATTTCCCTTTTCTGTCTTCCAGGAAAACAAAATCATATAATGAGAATTGTTTAACCTCTTACTGCCCCACGTAATGCAGAGAGGGGCGGGATTTAATCACCACACGCCGCACATACGTGTCCGGACACCGTTCTGTGCAGAGAGCGCGCTCAGGACCAGCTGGCTCGTGGTCTGTAGTAATGATCAGGAGCCGACGGGACATCTCCCGGTCATGTGACAGCCAATCACAGCGGTCACGTCATTTGGCAGTCCTTTGCAATGGGGCTAATCTGAGGTGCATGCATTGGGGCTGATCTGAGATCTGAGGTGCATGCATTGGGGCTGATCTGAGGTGCATGCGTTGGGGCTGATCTGAGGTGCATGTCTTGGGGCTGATCTGAGGTGCATGCGTTGGGGCTGATCTGAGGTGCATGCGTTGGGGCTGATCTGAGGTGCATGCATTGGGGCTGATCTGAGGTGCATGCGTTGGGGCTGATCTGAGATCTGAGGTGCATGCATTGGGGCTGATCTGAGGTGCATGCGTTGGGGCTGATCTGAGGTGCATGCATTGGGGCTGATCTGAGGTGCATGCGTTGGGGCTGATCTGAGATCTGAGGTGCATGCATTGGGGCTGATCTGAGGTGCATGCGTTGGGGCTGATCTGAGGTGAATGCATTGGGGCTGATCTGAGGTGCATGCGTTGGGCTGATCTGAGGTGCATGCGTTGGGGCTGATCTGAGGTGCATGCGTTGGGGCTGATCTGAGGTGCATGCATTGGGGCTGATCTGAGGTGCATGCGTTGGGGCTGATCTGAGGTGCATGCGTTGGGGCTGATCTGAGGTGCATGCGTTGGGGCTGATCTGAGGTGCATGCGTTGGGGCTGATCTGAGGTGCATGCATTGGGGCTGATCTGAGGTGTAAAATGCATGCATTGGGGCGGATCTGAGGTGCATGCGTTGGGGCTGATCTGAGGTGTAAAATGCATGCATTGGGGCAGATCTGAGGTGCATGCGTTGGGGCTGATCTGAGGTGCATGCATTGGGGCTGATCTGAGGTGTAAAATGCATGCATTGGGGCTGATCTGTGGTGTATGCATTGGGGCTGATCTTAGGTCTAAAATGCATGCATTGGGGCGGATCTGAGGTGCATGTCTTGGGGCTGATCTGAGGTGCATGCGTTGGGGCTGATCTGAGGTGCATGCGTTGGGGCTGATCTGAGGTGCATGCGTTGGGGCTGATCTGAGGTGCATGCATTGGGGCTGATCTGAGGTGTAAAATGCATGCATTGGGGCTGATCTGAGGTGCATGCATTGGGGCTGATCTTAGGTCTAAAATGCATGCATTGGGGCGGATCTGAGGTGCATGCCTTGGGGCGGATCTGAGGTGCATGCGTTGGGGCTGATCTGAGGTGCATGCATTGGGGTGGATCTGAGGTGCATGCATTGGGGCGGATCTGAGGTGCATGCCTTGGGGCTGATCTGAGGTACATGCGTTGGGGCTGATCTGAGGTGCATGCATTGGGGCTGATCTGAGGTACATGCGTTGGGGCTGATCTGAGGTGCATGCATTGGGGCTGATCTGAGGGCATGCGTTGGGGCTGATCTGAGGTGCATGCGTCGGGCTGATCTGAGGTGCATGCATTGGGGCGGATCTGAGGTGCATGCATTGGGGCGGATCTGAGGTGCATGCGTTGGGGCTGATCTGAGGTGCATGCGTTGGGGCTGATCTGAGGTGCATGCATTGGGGCGGATCTGAGGTGCATGCATTGGGGTGGATCTGAGGTGCATGCGTTGGGGCTGATCTGAGGTGCATGCATTGGGGCGGATCTGAGGTGGGGCAGAGGTGAGGAGCATGCGTTGGGGCGGATCTGAGGTGCATGTACTGGGGCTGAATGTAGTGCACCCATTATTGATCTTTGCACGCACAGTTCTATTGGCGGGTTAAACTCATGAATTCTTATAGAACGATGAGGGGAAAGGAATTGGGCACCATTGTTGTCTCTGCGGCAGTTTTGCGCACGGGGGGGGGGGGGGAGGACACGACACTAATGTGGGAAAAGGTTGCGTCCCCCTCCCCCCCTGGTTTACACACAATGGTTTCCTCCAGCAGTTGGCGGTTTTTCAGCGATGGCGTCACTGGAGGCGGTCCTCCCCTCTCCCTCCATTCACATGAAAGACGCAATCTCTCTCCCTCATACAAGTGCGTGTGATTGGAACGCCGGACTAGAAAAGGCGCATTGTTCTGAACACAAATGCTGACAATTATGGGAACGCCCGGCCCCATCTGCGGGATTCTTCCCTCCACAATCAGATTCATCGTCTCCATTTATTATTTCATCTTCTTCTCACGTTTCCCATGAAAAAAAAATTCTCATTTTCAACATTTTCAATTTAAAGGGGAAGCGGCGCTGACAGCCGCGTTCGGCTTATTTACAGGTCACATGACTAGTAAAAGCCAAAACTTTTTTAAATTTTATTTTGGACAATAAATAGCTGAAGATCTCCTGGAAGTTTTTTTTTTTTTTTTGGTATCACAACAGGAAGTGAGAGGAGATCTTCTCTTAGGTGTCCCCATTGGAAGATTTCCCCTCTCTTCCTGTCCCGGTGACAACATTTTGGATTTCCCATCATTTTCAAGGCAAACAGAATGGGCGTGGTCAAAAAGCGCGCTAAGCTAGTCGCCCCCCCAAAAAAAGGAGGAGGAGCTTCTTTTGGGCAACGAACGTCCATAGGGCAGCAAATGGAAGTGAATAGACTACCCTATGTGTGGCGCGCACCTCCGCGTGTAAATGGAGCTTTAAAAATCACAAGTGGGAACGTTCCTTCTACATAGAGTCAGGGTTGGACCTCAGGGGGCAGTGCCGGGACAAGGTCATCAACAGCCCGGGGGGGCAAATATACCAAACTGCCCCCCCTCCAATGTATGGGCATTATTTGTCAGAAAATATCCCCCCCCAAATATAAAAATGAAATTGAGTACTAATCTGCATGCTTAACCGCTGAGCATAAATCCCCCCCCAGTACAAATCTCAAGGGGGTCCAACCCGGTACTAGCAAGGTGGGCCTAATAAAGGGGGTCCAACCCGCTACTAGCAAGGAGGACCTAATAAAGGGGGTCCAACCCGCTACTAGCAAGGGGGACCTAATAAAGGGGGTCCAACCTACTACTAGCAAGGTGGGCCTAATAAAGGGGGTCCAACCCGCTACTAGCAAGGAGGACCTAATAAAGGGGGTCCAACCCGCTACTAGCAAGGGGGACCTAATAAAGGGGGTCCAACCCGCTACTAGCAAGGGGGACCTAATAAAGGGGGTCCAACCTACTACTAGCAAGGGGGACCTAATAAAGGGGGTCCAACCTGCTACTAGCAAGGGGGACCTAATAAAGGGGGTCCAACCTACTACTAGCAAGGGGGACCTAATAAAGGGGGTCCAACCTGCTACTAGCAAGGGGGACCTAATAAAGGGGGTCCAACCTGCTACTAGCAAGGGGGACCTAATAAAGGGGGTCCAACCCGCTACTAGCAAGGGGGACCTAATAAAGGGGGTTCAACCTACTACTAGCAAGGTGGGCCTAATAAAGGGGGTCCAACCCGCTACTAGCAAGGAGGACCTAATAAAGGGGGTCCAACCCGCTACTAGCAAGGGGGACCTAATAAAGGGGGTCCAACCCGCTACTAGCAAGGGGGACCTAATAAAGGGGGTCCAACCTACTACTAGCAAGGGGGACCTAATAAAGGGGGTCCAACCTGCTACTAGCAAGGGGGACCTAATAAAGGGGGTCCAACCTACTACTAGCAAGGGGGACCTAATAAAGGGGGTCCAACCTGCTACTAGCAAGGGGGACCTAATAAAGGGGGTCCAACCTGCTACTAGCAAGGGGGACCTAATAAAGGGGGTCCAACCCGCTAATAGCAAGGGGGACCTAATAAAGGGGGTCCAACCCGCTACTAGCAAGGGGGACCTAATAAAGGGGGTCCAACCCGCTACTAGCAAGGGGGAGCTAATAAAGGGGGTCCAATTCGCTACTAGCAAGGGGGACCTAATAAAGGGGGTCCAACCTACTACTAGCAAGGGGGACCTAATAAAGGGGGTCCAACTCGCTACTAGCAAGGGGGACCTAATAAAGGGGGTCCAACCCGCTACTAGCAAGAGGGACCTAATAAAGGGGATCCAACCCCCTACTAGCAAGGTGGACCTAATAAAGGGGGTCCAACCCGCTACTAGCAAGGGGGACCTAATAAAGGGGGTCCAACCCGCTACTAGCAAGGTGCACCTAATAAAGGGGGTCCAATCTGCTACTAGCAAGGTGGACCTAATAAAGGGGGTCCAACCCGCTACTAGCAAGGGGGACCTAATAAAGGGGGTCCAACCCGCTACTAGCAAGGGGGAGCTAATAAAGGGGGTCCAACCCGCTACAAGCAAGGTGCACCTAATAAAGGGGGTCCAACCCGCTACAAGCAAGGTGCACCTAATAAAGGGGGTCCAACCTACTACTAGCAAGGGGGACCTAATAAAGGGGGTCCAACTCGATACTAGCAAGGTGGACTGAATAAAGTAGCTGGTGAGTGTATATTGAACATTATGTGTGGCCCTTTAGTGATGTCAGGGGCCACATTTGAAGCCCCCTCATAAGATAACCACCAATCGTCCTGTTAGCGGCGGCACTCAGGGGAGGCGTTGCTCGGCGCCCTCCACGTCCGCAGAACGATCATTTTGTTTCTGATTTTCCAGCGGATTCATCTCACGCCGTCGCACACTTTCCCACGAGGCCGTCCTATTAGCGAGGATGTCACAGGCACAATGCTAGATGACAATCACCGAGGTGTCGCCTATCCGCGGTGTCTCTGCAGTGTCAGCGCCGCCGTCGCACCACGCAGATATCACACGGCGTTAAGTGACAGCCATGTCATCTGCAATACAACCGACTCTCTGATACCCTCCAGGAAAACAATGTAACAAAACAAGAGATGTAAGGAGGGGGGGAGGGGGAGTCGTGTTTACTCGTCTCCTCGGGGACGCCGAATGGAAATTATTTTATCGATTTTACAGGTTTCCACCATACATGGCGGCGGGGTGGCGGCATCTGATCTGGATAATCAGGACGTGGTATATCTTATAGGGCAATTACTGTTTCTTTCAAACGATCGATCCCAAGAATATTCCCCCCCCCCCCCGGAGATCCCTCTAATATCCAATATGGGGGCCGTCACCATCAATGCCCATCGTTGTACATCCCAGTCACCCATAGCCGAGGAGAAACGGGAATTTAGGTCATCACAAAACTAAAAGATATCAATTCTTTTCTATTATTAATATTACAATCTCCTGAGGACGGAGCGATCGCCTATCACCGTCCACATAAAATAACAACTCGCAGCATATTGGACAAAAACCCCCCGACTTGTATATTACAGTGGGGGGAAAATAACGATCGTCTCCCCTGCAGATTGTGTAAGTTTTGCCCACTTACAAAGAAATGAAGGGTCTATAATTTTTATCATAGGTGTATTTTATATGATAGAGACAGAATATCAACCAAAAATCCAGAAAAATCACACAATACAAATGTTATAAATGTTTTTCTTTTTTTTCTTTTTTGACGACGTTGTACTGCACTGGCGACAGCATGTAAAAAAAAAAAAAAATATATATATATATTTTTTTTTTTTTTCATTTTTTTAAATGTCTTTATTTTCCAAAAAAATTGTGACAAAAAAATTACAACTTCAAAAAGCTCGTCATGCCTCTTACTAAATACCTCGGACTGTCTATTTTCCAAAAAGGGGCCATTTGGGGGATATTTGTACCGTCCTCGCGTTTTTGGGCCTCGAGAAATGAGATCGGCAAGCTCTATTTGTGTGGAAAAAAATGATAAAAATGTCACACGGGTACAATGTTACATGACCGCGGCATTACATGATGGAGGACTCGGGCACCGGAGATGTTTGATGGGCAGCCAGAGGACCACCAGGCTTGGCCAGCGGCTGGGGATGAAGCGTTTCTGAAGATGGAGGAAGCCGCCATCACTGGAACAGCAAGCGGTATAAAGACCCGGAAACTGGAATCCCAGAGGTCACGGTAAGGCACATGCATTGTAGACACGGGACGCGTTTCGAAGGCCGGTCGGCTTCTTCCTCAGCCTGTCGACGTTGGGCTATCCTATCTGGAGCGCTTTGGTTTGTCTGGGCTCCACAAGCTCATTCATTCACATATCTACCCTTGTGTATGTATGCCTATCTACACATCACATCATCTCGGAGCATCTTCTAACAGTCTACGTGTTTCGTCAACTCTCAGTCCGATTCTTTAGGAAGACACCGATGTCTCTAGTTTTTCTTTCCTTCCCACAGTCAGGGAGTTATTTTGGCGAATGACATTCCAAGGGCCATGGTCCATACAACCATATATTTAATAGTGAAATCCCACTGGTTGGCTCCCTCCCCCTAGACTGCAACTGAGTAACAGGTTTTATTGGGGGGGTAAGGAGGGGGGGGGGCAAGGACCAAAAGGACCGATTCTTATTGGTACCTGCTCCAACTTCTGCAATCCCTGCCTAGGCAAGGATGACACCCCTTGCACCCCCCCCCCCAACTGGCCTCCTAGGACACATCACAAATCGCTGAGCCCATGCATGTGCAGTGGGGAGCTCCTGTATTCAAGACGGTGGTGCCGGTGACCTGCAGGAGACAGCGCTGGACCCGAGGCATCTGGTAAGTACCTCATAGAAAACGAATAATGGCCTGGAGAGGGGGAGGGGGGAGAAATCACACAGGGAGCTCTAAAATATGAATAAATAAATAATCTTCAAATTCAAATGGAAAAGAAAGACAAACAGAAAAGTCGATCAATACGCCATCGTTTTTATTTTTCATTTCCCCATTCCTGCATTTTTCTTTTTTTTTTTACATTCAGCTGTCAGTGGGGGGAATCCCGCTGACAGCTGATGAGACATCGGATGTGAAGGGGGCGGCGGCCAGCTTCCCGACCCGCCCCTTAACAACCAGCTATTCTTCACACAGAATTCGAATTCCAACGACACATTTCCCACCGATTCGAATTGTTCTGAAAATCTGGAATTTGTTAGAAAATGAATAAATGAAAGGAAACGAATTCCGAAAACGAAATTAGTAATCGAATGAATGTATCCATTCTGCACTGGGAGGAGACATATAAGACCACGCCCCTTGGAGATAGGAGACATATAAGACCACGCCCCTTGGAGATCGGAGACATATAAGACCACGCCCCTTGGAGATCGGAGACATGTAAGACCACGCCCCTTTGAGATAGGAGACATATAAGACCACGCCCCTTGGAGATAGGAGACATAAGACCACGCCCCTTGGAGATAGGAGACATATAAGACCACGCCCCTTGGAGATCGGAGACATATAAGACCACGCCCCTTGGAGATCGGAGACATGTAAGACCACGCCCCTTTGAGATAGGAGACATATAAGACCACGCCCCTTGGAGATAGGAGACATAAGACCACGCCCCTTGGAGATAGGAGAAATAAGACCACGCCCTTTGGAGATAGGAGACATAAGACCACGCCCCTTGGAGATAGGAGACATATAAGAAAACGCCCCTTGGAGATAGGAGACATATAAGACCACGCCCCTTGGAGATAGGAGACATATAAGACCATGCCCCTTGGAGATAGGAGACATAAGACCACGCCCCTTGGAGATCGGAGACATATAAGACCACTCCTCATGGAGATTGGCGACATATAAGACCACGCCCCTTGGAGATAGGAGACATATAAGACCACGCCCCTTGGAGATCGGAGACATATAAGACCACGCCTCATGGAGATAGGAGAAATATAAGACCACGCCCCTTGGAGATAGGAGACATAAGACCACGCCCCTTGGAGATAGGAGACATAAGACCACACCCCTTGGAGATAGGAGACATAAGACCACGCCCCTTGGAGATAGGAGACATAAGACCACTCCCCTTGGAGCTAGGAGACATAAGACCACGCCCCTTGGAGATAGGAGACATATAAGACAACGCCCCTTGGAGATAAGAGACAAGGCCACACCCCTTGGAGATAAGACACATAAGACCACACCCCTTGGAGATAGGAGACATCTAAGACCATGCCCTTGGAGCTAGGAGACATAAGACCACGCCCCTTGGAGATAGGAGACATATAAGACAACGCCCCTTAGAGATAAGAGACAAGACCACACCCCTTGGAGATAAGACACATAAGACCACGCCCCTTGGAGATAGGAGACATCTAAGACCATGCCCTTGGAGATAGGAGAGATATAAGACCACGCTCCTTGGAGATAGGAAACCTATAAGACCACACCCCTTGGAGATAGTAGACATATAAGACCAAACCCCTTGGAGATAGGAGACATATAAAACCACACCCCTTGAAGATAAGAGACATACAAGACCATGCCCCTTTGGAGATAGGAGACATATAAGACCACGCCCCTTGGAGATAGGAGACCACGCCCCTTGAAGATTGGAGACATATAAGACCACGCCCTTTGGAGATAGGAGACATATAAGACCACACCCCTTGGAGATAGGAGACATAAGACATTGCCCCTTGGAGATAGGAGACATATAAGACCACGCCTCTTTGGAGATATTGGAAACAGTATACAGTACAGTATACATGGAGAGATTTGTTGTTTGCCAAACAACTCCCTGACTGTGGAAAGGAAAGAAAAATCAGGAACATCCGTGTCCTGAAGAAGAAGACTGAGAATCTGCGAAATGCGTAGACTGCTGGCTGTTGGGAGACACCCGCTGGTGGACACTGGAACTGCAACCTCCCACTGGGGAGCTCAGTGCCACCAACAGGTGACCCGACACGGTGATAGGCGATCGCTCTGTCTATAGGAGATTGTAACCTTTGTAATATTAATAATAAAAGAATTGATATATTTTACTTGTTTATTGACCTAAATTCCCATTTTTCTTCGGATGTCGATGATCGTGATGCGAAATATTGAACATATTTGGGACTCACTAACAATCTTTCAGATCCGTTTCTAAGAATTGGTTTCTTTTTATTGTCCAATTAGCAGATTGGTAATCAGGACAGAGCACCCCTCCCCCCGCCTTTGATAAACACGGCGCGGATTTATTTGAAGTGCGCACATCTCCGCGGTTTATCACCAGACCAATCGTAAAAGTAAAGTCGTCTTTTTAAACGTAAAATGCGTTTTAGGTCCCCGCTTAATAAACATGGCGGGTAATCTATTCAGGAGACATTTACATAAGTTCAGCCAATGAATTTGGCGGCGGAGACAAAGCGGCGGGATAAATCTCAGCTGCGTTTATTGATAAGAGAAGGTCGTAATCGGCTTTATGGCGTCACCTCATCTCACTTCACAAACCGATTATATCGTTACCGCCGGAGATGAGCCGCCATCGAGGTCTTCACATTATACAATATGGACAATACAGAGACTGGCTCCACCCCCTCAGCACTGGCCCCACCCCCTTGGCACTGGCCCCACCCCCTCAGCACTGGAGTCTCTAAACATTGTATTACATTGTATATTAAACAAATATTCAAAAAAATCTGTGAGCCCCCCCTTACATTATCCCCATCAGAGTCCCCCCTTACATGATCCCCATCAGAGTCCTCCCTTACATCATCCCCATCAGAGTCCTCCCTTACATCATCCCCATCAGAGTCCTCCCTTACATCATCCCCATCAGAGTCCCCTCTTACATAATCCCCATCAGAGTCCCCCCTTACAGCATCCCCATCAGAGTCCCCCCTTACATCATCCCCATCAGAGTCCCCCCTTACATCGTCCCCATCAGAGTTCCCCCCTTACAGCATCCCCATCAGAGTCCCCCCTTACATCATCCCCATCAGAGTCCCCCCTTACATCATCCCCATCAGAGTCCCCCCTTACATCATCCCCATCAGAGCCCCCTCTTACATCATCCCCATCAGAGTCCCTCCTTACATTAGGATCCCATCAGAGTCCCTCCTTACATCAGGATCCCATCAGAGTCCCCCCTTACATCAGGGTCCCCATCAGAGTCCTCCCTTACATCAGGGTCCCCATCAGAGTCCTCCCTTACATCAGGGTCCCCATCAGAGTCCTCCCTTACATCAGGGCCCCCATCAGAGTCCTCCCTTACATCAGGATCCCCATCAGGGTCCCCTCTTACATCAAGATCCCATCAGAGTCCTCCCTTACATCAGGGTCCCCATAAAAGTCCTCCCCTACATCAGGATCCCCATCAGAGTCCTCTCTTACATCAGGATCCCCATCAGAGTCACCATCAGAGTCCTCCCCTACATCAGAGTCCCCTCTTACAACAGGGTCCCCATCAGAGTCCCCCTTACATCAGGATCCCATCAGAGTCCCCCCTTACATCAGGATCCCATCAGAGTCCCCCCTTACATCAGGATCCCATCAGAGTCCTCCCCTACATCAGGATCCCCATCAGAGTCCCTCCTACATCAGTATCCCCATCAGAGTCCCCCCCTACATCAGGATCCCATCAGAGTCCCCCCTTACATCAAGATCCCATCAGAGTCCTCCCTTACATCAGGGTCCCCATAAAAGTCCTCCCCTACATCAGGATCCCCATCAGAGTCCTCTCTTACATCAGGATCCCCATCAGAGTCCTCCCCTTACATCAGGATACCATCAGAGTCCTCCCCTACATCAGTTTCCCCATCAGAGTCCTCCCCTACATCAGGGTCCACATCAGAGTCCTCCCCTACATCAGGGTCCACATCAGAGTCCTCCCCTACATCAGGATCCCATCAGAGTCCTCCCCTACATCAGTTTCCCCATCAGAGTCCTCCCTTACATCAGGATCCCATCAGAATCCTCCCCTACATCAGGATCCCCATCAGAGTCCTCCCCTACATCAGGATCCCATCAGAGTCCTTCCCTACATCAGGATCCCCATCAGAGTCCCCCCTTACATCAGGATCTCCAATCAGAGTCCCCCCTTACATCAGGATCTCCATCAGAGTCCCCCCCTTACATCAGGATCTCCATCAGAGTCCCCCCTTACATCAGGATCTCCATCAGAGTCCCCCTTACATCAGGATCCCATCAGAGTCCTCCCCTACATCAGGATCTCCATCAGAGTCCCCCCCCCTACATCAGGATCCCCATCAGAGTCCTCCCCTACATCAGGATCTCCATCAGAGTCCCCCCTACATCAGGATCCCCATCAGAGTCCCCCCCTACATCAGGATCCCCATCAGAGTCCCCCCTTACATAGGGATCTCCATCAGAGTCCCCCTTACATCAGGATCCCCATCAGAGTCCCTCCTTACATCAGGATCCCCATCAGAGTCCCCCCTTACATCAGGATCTCCATCAGAGTCCCCCCTACATCAGGATCCCCATCAGAGTCCCCCCCTACATCAGGATCCCTATCAGAGTCCCCCCTTACATCAGGATCTCCATCAGAGTCCCCCTTACATCAGGATCTCCATCAGAGTCCCTCCTTACATCAGGATCCCCATCAGAGTCCCCCCTTACATCAGGATCTCCATCAGAGTCCCCCTTACATCAGGATCTCCATCAGAGTCCCTCCTTACATCAGGATCTCCATCAGAGTCCCCCTTACATCAGGATCCCCATCAGAGTCCCCCCTTACATCAGGATCTCCATCAGAGTCCCCCTTACATCAGGATCTCCATCAGAGTCCCTCCTTACATCAGGATCCCCATCAGAGAAACGAAGACCATAGGGAGCCTCTTCTGAGTGAATCTTCGATCTCTGCACTGTGAAGATCCGGCACTGACCAGGGCTGCAGGCCGTACATTGGGGATCCCCGATCAACAATCTCCTTCCAGCCATGTGGGGGGGCCAAACAATCACATCGGGGTCAGTGAGGAGTGAATTCCGGCCACGTCCCAATATGAAGCCACAATATACATTTTATCATTAAAAATCCATCACCAATCGATCGTTTCATAAAACTATTAGATCATCACCTGAATGACCGCAACATACAGGATATATAATGTAATACTGACACATAATCACACATAGAGGTTGGACTGGATGGATTCCATCTGCCCCTATCACACCTGGTCACGAAGGGCAGCATTTACCCCACTGACACCAACCTCTGCCCTACTCATGTCCATTGCTCTACTGACACCATCCACTACTGCCGCCATATTGAATCCTCGTGTCTTGGATCGGCCGCCATATTGAATCCTCGTGTCTTGGATCGGCCGCCATATTGAATCCTCGCGTCTTGAACCGGCCGCCAGATTGAGTCCTCGCGTCTTGGACCGGCCACCATATTGATTTCTCGCATCTTGGACCGGCCGCCAGATTGAGTCCTCGCATCTTGGACCGGCCGCCATATTGATTTCTCGCGTTTTGGACTGACCGCCAGATTGATTCCTCGCGTCTTGGACCGGCCGCCATACTGAATCCTCACGTCTTGGACCGGCCGCAAGATTGAGTCCTCGCGTCTTGGACCGGCCGCCATATTGATTTCTCGCGTCTTGGACTGACTGCCAGATTGATTCCTCGCGTCTTGGACCGGCCGCCATACTGAATCCTCACGTCTTGGACCGGCCGCCAGATTGAGTCCTCGCGTCTTGGACCGGCCGCCATATTGATTTCTCGCGTCTTGGACCGGCCGCCAGATTGAGTCCTCGCGTCTTGGACCGGCCGCCATATCGATTTCTCGCGTCTTGGACTGACCGCCAGATTGATTACTCGCGTCTTGGACCGGCCGCCATACTGAATCCTCACGTCTTGGACCGGCCGCAAGATTGATTCCTTGCGTCTTGGACCGGCCGCCATACTGAATCCTCGCGTTTCAGACCGGCCGCCATATTGATTTCTCGCGTCTTGGACCAGCCACCATATTGAATCCTTGTGTCTTGGACCGGCCACCATATTTAATCCTCGCTTCTTGGACCGGCCGCCATACTGATTCCTCGTGTCTTGGACCGGCCACCATATTGAATCCTCGCATCTTGGACCGGCGGTCATATTGAATCCTCGCGTCTTGGACCGGCCACCATATTGATTTCTCGCGTCTTGCCATATTTGAGAATTTCTATTTTAAGTTGCAGAGGAACCACCAATAACCCCGGAGAGATTTACACACGTTTCGAAAATAGAAAAGCCGCGTTCACAGCAGAAGAAGTCCAGAATAGAGCCGGCGAGGGAGGAAAGGCGCAGTTGGCACGGCGGTGAATTATTTATCGCCGTACATGTGGCTGTGATCTGACGAAGCAGCGGAGGGGGGGTCACATTAATTTTGCAGGATGAAGTCTGTGACCGAGACGCACGCAGGGCAGCGCCGGCGGAGGATTCCAACCAATGACAGCCTGCTGGGGACGCCGTCTTTTCCCGATCAGAGCCGCAGCTAAATAATGAGAGACGTCCCAACATTCTATGAACTGGGACAACATCTGAGGAATGAGCGGGACAGAAGATCGGCGGTGGAACAACAAAAAACACAAACTTTGTCCAAAATACTAAACTGATAGTCCGAAGGAAAGCGGCAGATGGAACTGTGACAAAGTTACAATGTACAGTCTGATCACTGGGGGAGGGGAGACTGAGGAAATGCCTCCTCCTGCCTGCAGCAGACTGATGGTTGCGGATCTCCTCCGGTTCTCAGGACACAACGACACAGAAATGTTAGTAGAACCTTCTATAGATGGGGGATGGGCACAGAGGTATATATGTTTTCTCGGAATGTCCAGGAACACAAATCCTAAAGAACCCCCCCTCCCCCCCCACAATAGACGGCTGCCAGGGCGATGTTCTACGATCCGGCGTGACGCGCACACCGAGCATCGATCGAATATCACCGTCCTCTCATCCTACCTGTTCATCTCCTCCAGACAGTCCGTCGCAAAGAAGAAACTCTTGATTTTCGGGTGACACGCTTTGAAGGCGCTGCGGAGAAAACACAAAATATTCCTCATTTCATCACTTCAAAGGAAACGTTCCGAGGGGGCGGGGCAATGTATCACAGATCAACATGTCATTGGCTGTTCTATCAACACCAGAGATGGAATGTTACACTGTATGGATACAATGACACTATCACTCCGCCCTATGACAGAGACCACACCCCCCAGCCCTGCTGAATGACAGAGGCCACACCCCCAGCCCTGCTGAATGACAGAGGCCACACCCCCAGCCCAGCTGAATGACAGAGGCCACACCCCTAGCCCTGCTGAATGACAGAAACCACACCCCCAGCTCTGCTTAATGACAGAGGCCACACCTCCAGCCCTGCTCTGCTGCATGACAGAGGCCACACCCCCAGCCCTGCTGCATGACAGAGGCCACACCCCCCAGCTCTGCTCTGTCACATCGCCATCTGCTGGATAGAAGACTGACCTTTCACCTCTCAGTGTAGAAATGAACGAGGTGGAAGTATAACGATCGTTATCTGCTGATAATATATTTATAATCTCAGTGAGGAGAGATGTGGAATATATATATATATACATGGGAATATCTATAATCAGGGTCATCTCTATGATATGAATATATAATGTATCCCCCTCATCCCGGCACCCCTCTGTGTGCGGGGGATGGAAACTTCTCCGTCTACTTACTGTTTCCTCCGACATTCGATGGCACGATCGATCCTGAACTCTGGGAGGCTGATGAACCCCTCCGCCTTTTCATCCTGGAAATAGGAAATAGATTGTCACTTCTCCCATCCATGGAGGGCTGATCCCTATGTGTCGGAGGGAGCGATCCCTATGTGTCGGAGGGAATGATCCCTATGTGTCGGAGGGAGTGATCCCTATGTGTCAGAGGGAGTGATCCCTATGTGTCAGAGGGAGCGATCCCTATGTGTCGGAGGGAATGATCCCTATGTGTTGGAGGGAGTGATCCCTATGTGTCGGAGGGAGTGATCCCTATATGTGTCGGAGGGACTGGGGACTCAGTTGGGGCACACTGTCTGTTTATAAACAATGTTACTTTGTATCTCTCTATCTCCCGTCTGATCAATGTTTATAAACAATGTTACTTTGTATCTCTCTATCTCCCGTCTGATCAATGTTTATAAACAATGTTACTTTGTATCTCTCTATCTCCCGTCTGATCAATGTTTATAAACAATGTTACTTTGTATCTCTCTATCTCCCGTCTGATCAATGTTTATAAACAATGTTACTTTGTATCTCTCTATCTCCTGTCTGATCAATGTTTATAAACAATGTTACTTTGTATCTCTCTATCTCCCGTCTGATCAATGTTTATAAACAATGTTACTTTGTATCTCTCTATCTCCCGTCTGATCAATGTTTATAAACAATGTTACTTTGTATCTCCCTATCTCCCGTCTGATCAATGTTTATAAACAATGTTACTTTGTATCTCTCTATCTCCCGTCTGATCAATGTTTATAAACAATGTTACTTTGTATCTCTCTATCTCCCGTCTGATCAATGTTTATAAACAATGTTACTTTGTATCTCTCTATCTCCTGTCTGATCAACGTTTATAAACAATGTTACTTTGTATCTCTCTCATCTGATCAATGTTTATAAACAATGTTACTTTGTATCTCTCTATCTCCTGTCTGATCAACGTTTATAAACAATGTTACTTTGTATCTCTCTATCTCCTGTCTGATCAATGTTTATAAACAATGTTCCTTTGTATCTCTCTATGGGCTCATTGTCAGTAGCATTCCTCTTTGGGATGATGACACTTCAGGCAGTGCGGGGGAGGGGGGGGGATTGTATCGCCTCCTCAGCACCTCCTTCATCCTCTTGAACCCCACAATAGAGCCCCCCCAGTCACATGCATTGTGACTCACGTTTTGATTGGTGTACCAGTAGAGGGCGGAGTCCTTCAGGATGAACCAATACTTCTTCCACTTCTGGGTGAAATATCCCTTGGCGTCCTTCTTCTTCCACAGCCATCCCTCACAGTCTCCGTGGCCGAGATCCTTACAGGAAATCCTCCGCCGGCTCCCGCTGGTCAGCGAATTTCCTGCCATGGAGAAAAGAGAAAATCTCAACTTTTGATGCAAAATCTCTTTCTTTTAGTATCAGTTATCAGGAAGATGTTTGTTATAGTGGAACACGGGATAAAAAAATCGGACATGTATGGCGCCGGCTGTCAGGGGTGACACTCGGGAGTTCTTGTTTTCTGACTTCCCTCTGTAACATATTTTTATTACCTGTTGATCCCGCCAGTGACTCTGTCATTTCTCCCCTTCCTGTAATAGGGTGACAACAGTGTTCACCCCTCAGTGAAATCGTACAGCAGCGTTGTCACCCGAGACATACATTTCTGTACAGCGCAGCACTGAAGGGGTTAACGGCCCAGCAGAGAACAGAGAAGCAACTTTGTTTCCTTTTCTCCACAAAAAAAACGGAACAAAGTTTTTTTTTTGGTAAAATGTTTCTGTATTGTTCAGAAAAAAAAAGTCTCAGTTCTCATTTGTCAGCGATGGACGGAATATCCCATCTGTGGCTGTGATTGGTTTATCGATGGAACGATGTAATAGGCCCCTTTCAGACGCAGCGGATCCACCCAATCAGATCTGTCTGCTGATATCCCCTGAGCAGGAGGATGACCCCCAGAGCAGGCGGATGACCCCCAGAGCAGGCAGATGACCCCCCGAGCAAGCGGATGACCCCCTAAGCACGCAGATGACCCCCTAAGCATGCGGATGACCCCCCCGAGCAGGCGGATGACCCCCCCCAGCAGGCTGATGACCCCCCCGAGCAGGCTGATGACCCCCAGAGCAGGCGGATGACCCCCAGAGCAGGCGGATGACCCCCAGAGCAGGCGGATGACCCCCCCGAGCAGGCGGATGACCCCCAGAGCAGGCGGATGACCCCCTGAGCAGGCGGATGACCCCCAGAGCAGGCGGATGACCCCCAGAGCAGGCGGATGACCCCCAGAGCAGGCGGGTGACCCCCTGAGAAGGCGGATGACCCCCTAAGCAGGCGGATGACCCCCTGAGCAGGCGGATGACCCCCAGAGCAGGCGGATGACCCCCCGAGCAGGCGGATGACCCCCTAAGCACGCAGATGACCCCCTAAGCACGCGGATGACCCCCCCGAGCAGGCGGATGACCCCCCCCGAGGAGGCTGATGACCCCCCCGAGCAGGCGGATGACCCCCAGAGTAGGCAGATGACCCCCTGAGCAGGCGGATGACCCCCAGAGCAGGCGGATGACCCCCTAAGCAGGCAGATGAACCCCTGAGCAGCCGGATGACCCCCAGAGCAGGCGGTTGAACCCCCAGAGCAGGCGGATGACCCCCTGAGAAGGCGGATGACCCCCAGAGCAGGCGGATGACCCCCAGAGCAGGCGGATGACCCCCAGAGCAGGCGGGTGACCCCCTGAGAAGGCGGATGACCCCCTGAGCAGGCGGATGACCCCCTGAGCAGGTGGATGACCCCCTGAGCAGGCGGATGACCCCCAGAGCAGGCGGTTGAACCCCTGAGAAGGCGGATGACCCCCAGAGCAGGCGGATGACCCCCTGAGCAGGCGGATGACCCCCAGAGCAGGCGGATGACCCCCTGAGCAGGCGGATGACCCCCTGAGCAGGCGGATGACCCCCAGAGCAGATGGATGACCCCCTGAGCAGGCGGATGACCCCCAGAGCAGGCGGATGACCCCCTAAGCAGGCGGATGACCCCCTAAGCAGGCGGATGACCCCCTAAGCAGGCGGATGACCCCCTGAGAAGGCGGATGACCCCCAGAGCAGGCGGATGACCCCCTAAGCAGGCGGATGACCCCCTGAGCAGGCGGATGACCCCCTGAGAAGGCGGATGACCCCCAGAGCAGGCGGATGACCCCCTAAGCAGGCGGATGACCCCCTGAGCAGGCGGATGACCCCCTGAGCAGGCGGATGACCCCCAGAGCAGGCGGGTGACCCCCTGAGAAGGCGGATGACCCCCAGAGTAGGCGGATGACCCCCTAAGCAGGCGGATGACCCTCTAAGCAGGCGGATGACCCCCTGAGAAGGCGGATGACCCCCTGAGAAGGCGGATGACCAGGCCCACTCTCCTCTATGGGGCGATCGGATTGGAAATGGACTGCATGTCCATTTCCATCCAATCCGATCCGCCAGACGGATGGCAAACGTATCCCCATACATCTGTTTTTAGCGGATTGTTTTGGATCGGATGGCGGCGGGTGTCAGCGGACATCCACCACCCCTATAGAGAACAATGGGTGGTCCAATCAGGATCTGCCTAGAAAAACAGACAGGCGGACCCCGATCGGTTCCCTGGGGTGAAGGGGGCCATAAGGCTGATATACTAAACGAGTGGAGAACGTTCGCTCAGATGTGGGTTGGCAGCCCATTCATTTCAATGGGACGCCTCAATGCAAAGCACTTAACATGAATGAATGCACCGCCATCAATGTAAATGGGCCCCGACTATCATCCAATCACCTGCAAGCAAATAAATCTGACATTTTTCCCTGCACTGGATTGGGTGTTCAGCGTTGTATTTATTAACTGCGCAAAGACCGCGCCCATTCTGACACTTCGCTCCTACATGTAAAAATCTGTATTCTTTTGCTAGAGAATTACTTAGAACCCCCCAAACATTATATGTTTTTTTCTTTTTTTTAAAGCAGAGGCCCTAGAGAATATAATGGTGGGTGTTGCAATTTTTTAGGTCACACGGTATTTGCGCAGAGGTTTTTTCAAACGCAATTTATACTTTCCAAAATATACTTTAATAACGCACAAAGTTAGGCAATGTACCAGTATAACCACCCATAGCTGGGTGACTTACCAGTATAACCACCCATAGTTGGGCGACTTACCAGTATAAACACCCATAGTTGGGCGACTTACCAGTATAAACACCCATAGTTGGGTGACTTACCAGTATAACCACCCATAGGCGGGTGACTTACCAGTATAACCACCCATAGTTGGGCGACTTACCATTATAACCACCCATAGTTGGGCGACTTACCAGTATAACCACCCATAGTTGGGCGACTTACCAGTATAAACACCCATAGTTGGGTGACTTACCAGTATAACCACCCATAGGCGGGTGACTTACCAGTATAACCACCCATAGTTGGGCAACTTACCATTATAACCACCCATAGTTGGGCGACTTACCAGTATAACCACCCATAGTTGGGTGACTTACCAGTATAACCACCCATAGTTGGGGACTTACCAGTATAACCACCCATAGTTGGGGACTTACCAGTATAACCACCCATAGTTGGGTGACTTACCAGTATAAACACCCATAGTTGGGCGACTTACCAGTATAACCACCCATAGTTGGGCAATGTACCGGTATAACTACCCATAGTTGGGCGACTTACAGGTATAACCACCCATAGTTGGGCAATGTACTGGTACAACCAGCCATAGTTGGGCGACGTACCCGTATAATCACCCTTAGTTGGGCGATGTACCGGTATAACCACTCATAGTTGGGTGACGTACCGGTATAACCACTCATAGTTGGATGACGTACCGGTATAACCACTCATAGTTGGGTGACGTACCGGTATAACCACCCATAGTTGGATGACGTACCGGTATAACCACCCATAGTTGGATGACGTACCGGTATAACCACCCATAGTTGGATGACGTACCGGTATAACCACTCATAGTCCTTTCCTCTCCCTATATGCTTGGGGGGGTTGGGGGGGTGTTTGTTGGAAATATGGTCACGTGACTTGAGAAACGTTTTGATGAAAATGCATATTGCGTTTCCATTGTCTATAATGTAATTCGCCTTTTTACCAAAATTAACAAAAAGCAGCAAGCGGGATTTTCCCAGCAACACGAGGCTCCGCCCCTCTCATGCAGCGCAGCGATGAAGAGCTTCATAGATTAGAACGGTAAGTGGTTTTCGTGTGATTTTAGCGCGCTGCGACCCTGCATTGTAGCTAGACATGTCCACTGCCGAAAAAATGTGTTCGTTTTCGTTTCATAGGATTTTTTTTTTTTTTTCAATTTTCGTAAATTCAAAGTCGTAAATTCGAAAATTTGTAAATTTGAAAATCAGGAAATTCAAAGATTTGTAAATGTGAACAACTCAAAAATCCAAAAATTTAAAAGAAAGAGAATCTGAAAATTCTAAATAATAATTATTAAATGATAGGTATTGGAATTTCTTTTCAAATTTGGCTGTTTAGTGAACGTAACGAATACGAATTATCCGAAATAACAAATGCCGCATCTAAAAAAATGGAACGAATGAAAAAATAATAGTGATAAAAAGTTTTTATTATTATTATTATTGTTATTTATTATTATTAATTCTTTATGTTCCATTTTATTTTTAGATGCTGCATTCGTTTTTTCGGATAATTCGTAACTTCGGATAAATTCGTATTCTTTACGTTCACTAACAGCCAAATTTGAAAGGAAACTCCAATACCTATCATTTAATAGTTAGTAATAGTTAAGTTATTTATTAATTATTTATTTAATTTAATTTAATTCACTTATGTATTATAATAATTTATATAATTAATTTATTTATTATAATAATTTAATTCAATTTATTTATTTAAGAATGAATTATTATAATTAAGTTATTAGTTGGTAATTATTTCTGATTTTTGAATTTTCGGGTTTTCGAATTTTCTGTTCTTATTTTTGGATTTTCGTTCTTTTGAATTTTCGTTCTAATTTCCGGATTTCGAATTTGCGATTTTTTTAATTTACGAATTTTTCGAATATTCGAATTTACAAATATTTGGAAAAATTTGTTAAATGGGTTTTCGTTAATTTGGATATTTCCGAATTAACAAATTTGTCAAAATTCGTAAAAAAAAAAAATAAATAAAAAGAAATTGAAATGAAACAAATGACACATGTCTCATTGTAGCACACGTATGTAATGGTGAGAACGTCATCAGAAGTTTTCAGAGTTTTTACCTTTTGATCTTTTTTTGGTTTTTACCCTCAGAGATGCGTAATGGAAAGACTGGAAGAGAAGAGAGAACATTGGAGGAGATTAGGGGGAGGAGTCACTGAGCGACCAATCAGCATAAAATACATCGTTTCCTGCCCGTCAATATTACAACACATTGCACAAGATATACAGAAGGTGAATGAATGACGTGACTGATACGGAAGGCGGACAGTGGGGGGCGCACCAGCGTGGGATCAGGTGACATGCACCTTGTTTATTCTGAGTCTGCTTATCTTGGATCGCATTGTAGCAGATTGTTCCATGTTTCGGGGGGGGGGGGGTTCTGCGATGGCTCCTCTATCTTTGCTATGAGCTGCTGGCATTGGACTGATACACGCGTTTTATTGCCTAAAGCATAAGCACACCAATGCGTTTTGGACAACCTCCTACTATGCGCCCGCCATTTACAATGCCTACAGTACATATATAATTACTAACAAGGGGGGGTTGGCTCCAATATGGGGGTACGTACGATTGGCTAGATAAGTTTAGTGACCGCAATCGTTAGACACACCTACATTCGCGCTCATGTAGATATATGGGGGGGTGGGGGATGGGGGAGGGGTGATTTACTAAAACTGGAGGGTGCAGAATCTGGTGCGGCTGTGCACGGGAGCCAATCAGCTTCTTCAATTAAAGTGGAACTTTAGGGCTCTTTTCACGCGGCTCTGTAGCAAAATCGTGGTGGAAAACGCGCAATTTTGCTGCGTTTACGGTGCGTTTCTGGGTTGCCCGCACCTGTGAAAAATGGACTCAAAAACTCAAATCGCGGTGCGTTTTTTTTTTTTACATCGACTTCCATTGATTTCAATGGGAAGCTGCGTTTTTTGGACTTTTGCTCCTGCCTGGTGCAGATGGGAAATTCTCATGTAGAAGGAGAAGAAACGGATCGTTTTTTTTTTATTAGAACGATCCCATCTCAGCGCGATTTCCTTTTTATTCCTCAATAATTGATATCATTCTATTCCGAGCCCTCGCCGGGATTATCAGCGCGAGACGCCGGACACAAAAGCGGCTTCAGAATTTAAAGCGCACTCGTCGCCGTTTTGTCCGCGGCCGCCGCTTCATGGTTCTCCCACGGAGGAGAGCAGGCTGCGTCCCGTGGACAGCTAGAAAACTGACCACGCTGTGCTCCCTCCTGCTTAGTGTAGCCAGTTTGTAATAGGAAAGCAGAGGGGACTGGCAGGATTTCACACAAAGGAAGCAATACAAAGAGAACGGGAGACTTCCTCATACCAGTACATGGGACAGCCAACACATATCAGGGGGGGAGGGGGAGGAGACTTCCTCATACCAGTACATGGGACAGCCAACACATATCAGGGGGGAGGAGACTTCCTCATACCAGTACATGGGACAGCCAACACATATCGGGGGGGAGGGGGAGGAGACTTCCTCATACCAGTACATGGGACAGCCGACACATATCGGGGGGGAGGGGGAGGAGACTTTCTCATACCAGTACATGGGACAGCTGACACATATCAGGGGGGAGGGGGATGAGACTTCCCCATACCAGTACATGGGACAGCCGACACATATCAGGGGGGAGGGGGAGGAAACTTCCTCATACCAGTACATGGGACAGCAGACATATCAGGGGGGATGGGAGGAGACTTCCTCATACAAGTACATGGGACAGCCGACACATATCGGGGGGGAGGGGGAGGAGACTTCCTCATACCAGTACATGGGACAGCTGCCACATATCAGGGGGGGAGGGGGAGGAGACTTTCTCATACCAGTACATGGGACAGCCAACACATATCGGGGGGGGAGACTTCCTCATACCAGTACATGGGACAGCTGCCACATATCAGGGGGGAGGGGGAGGAGACTTCCTCATTCCAGTACATGGGACAGCCGACACATATCAGGGGGGAGGAGACTTCCTCATACCAGTACATGGGACAGCTGCCACATATCAGGGGGGGGAGGGGGAGGAGACTTCCTCTTGCCAGTACATGGGACAGCTGACACATATCAGGGGGGAGGGGGAGGAGACTTCCTCATACCAGTACATGGGACAGCTGACACATATCGAGGGGGAGGGGGAGGAGACTTCCTCATACCAGTACATGGGACAGCCGACACATATCAGGGGGGGAGGGGGAGGAGACTTCCTCATACCAGTACATGGGACAGACGACACATATCGGGGGGGAGGGGGAGGAGACTTCCTCATACCAGTACATAGGACAGCCGTCAAATATCGGGGGGAGGGGGAGGAGACTTCCTCATACCAGTACATGGGACAGCCGACACATATCAGGGGGGAGGAGACTTCCTCATACCAGTACATGGGACAGCCGACACATATCGGGGGGGGAGGGGGAGGAGACTTCCTCATACCAGTACATGGGACAGCCGTCAAATATCGGGGGGAGGGGGAGGAGACTTCCTCATACCAGTACATGGGACAGCCGACACATATCAGGGGGGAGGGGGAGGAGACTTCCTCATACCAGTACATGGGACAGCCGACACATATCAGGGGGGAGGGGGAGGAGACTTCCTCATACCAGTACATGGGAAAGCAGACACATATCGGGGGGGGGAGGGGGAGGAGACTTCCTCATACCAGTACATGGGACAGCAGACACATATCGGGGGGGGAGGGGGAGGAGACTTCCTCATACCAGTACATGGGACAGCCGACACATATCAGGAATAGGAAGTGTTTGGGGAATTTATTCTTTAATTTGTATCTTTTTTATTATCTCTTTAATATAACGAGATCTGTTACATTAGAAGACGTTCCCTTCCCCCGCGCTCTGCAGGCTCTGCCAACATACATCCAAGCAATGCTGGAAATCGATTGTTCTGCTTTGATATCCGCATCTCGCTGCATCTACATATGTGCGCCACTCGATGAAAAGTAAGAAGAATCGCAATGAAAGAACGTGGAATGAAAGGCGAGGGGAAGCGTCTCGGATGAATCGGATCTTCTGAGCCCGGCTGCCGTTTGATGTGTCTCATTACACGTCTTATCAGCGGCTCGTCCTTCAACTCATTACATCGAACAATAATGGAGCGCCTTTAATTACGGATTCCGCTTCCTCGTCCAAAACTCCTCCAATGACGAGGCTCGGCGTCGGGGGGGGGGGGGGGACTGGAGAGCGTTTATTGAAGGCGTCCATCAAGGGCCCCCCCCCCCCGCGGTGCAGAGGACTGTCACTTCCTATTGGCCCCGGACCTCTTCACACGCGCTGATCGCGGGATCCCGGTGGACTGACGGCCGTCTCCGGGGACGAACGTTTTCATTATTGTGATAGTTCTATGACATGCGTCCCACGGTTGTCTCACGCCTTTGCCTTTGTTATTATACAGACAAAAAATATATATATATGGAATCTCTTTAAGCTGCCATAGAATGTAAAAATGTGGCCTACCAGAGAGCGCAGCCAGGCTGATGACCTGATATTTCTTTACTGCAGTTAAGCAATATAGCTTGGTCACCACCCCGCCCCTCACAGCCTGTGATTGGACAGTGAAGGAGAAGCAGCAGACTGATGAGTCATTTGCTCCCTCTCCTCCTATAAAGCCCATGCAGCACACCTCATTGGCTGTTGGCGATTCTCCTCCATATTGCAGTCTGAGCTCTGCTGTACAGGAGACAGAGATACCAAGTAGAATTTAGGCACTAATGCTAGTTTCATTTAAAAATGTGGTATTTGTTTTAGAGTCTATCCACACAATTGCATTGCGGCAACGCACGGTGTAGGTGTGACGTGCTACCCTTCATCCCCACTGGAGCCTCAATGCACCATTCCAACAACAGCCATCACATTGCAGGACTGTGCCCCGCCACAAATGGTACATTCCCCTAATCTGGTGCTTTCATATGAATGGACGCAACGCACCCGGAAGGGATTGTTCAGCTCCTCCCCTCCTGATATAACCCTGTAAATGCTGCACTACAGTGCCGCAATCATGTGCATGCATTGGTTGCATTCGGTGCAACCCAAATATAAAAACAGCCGTCCGTACAATGCAAACACCCAACGTCTCCAACGCCAAAGACGGCGAAGACGGTCTTATTTACTGGGCAGGTGACGGCAAACGCAAAAGTTGGCTTCCGTTTTTTAAGGATTAAAAAGTTGACTTCACTTCCATTTTTGGGATACAAAAGTTGGCTTCCATTTTTTGAGATGCAAAAGTTTGCTTCCATTTTTTGAGATGCAAAAGTTTGCTTCCATTTTTTGGGGTGCAAAAGTTGACTTCCATTTTTGAGATGCAAAAGTTGGCTTCCATTTTTTGGGGTGCAAAAGTTGGCTTCCATTTTTTGGGGTGCAAAAGTTGGCTTCCATTTTTTGGGGTGCAAAAGTTGGCTTCCATTTTTTGGGGTGCAAAAGTTGGCTTCCATTTTTTGGGATACAAAAGTTGGCTTCCATTTTTTGGGATACAAAAGTTGGCTTCCATTTTTTGGGGTGCAAAAGTTGGCTTCCATTTTTTGGGGTGTAAAAGTTGGCTTCCATTTTTTGGAGTGCAAAAGTTGGCTTCCAGTTTTTGAGATGCAAAAGTTGGCTTCCATTTTTTGGGGTGCAAAAGTTGGCTTCCATTTTTTGAGATGCAAAAGTTGACTTCCATTTTTGTAGGATGCAAAGGTTGACTTCCATTTTTGGGATGCAGAAGTTGGCCTCCATTATTTTGGATGTCCCCTTGTTTGTGGACTTTCTTTGTAAGGGTACCACTGTTACGGGAATGTACGAAAAGCGTTGCTTCCTCTGTGTCCAGCCCCCCCCCGGTGTTTGTGTTGCGCTCACACTGAGCCCCAAATACAGAACAATAATGCGCCTTTTATGAGGTTCACTTCTGCTGACCTGGCAGAGGAAGCTCTATGAACCCTTCGGGGTCTTCCGCGTACATCACATCGGGATGACATAAGCAGCTTTCCCGTAAATATAATGAATATTAAGCTGTTATAAATTAAAACAAGGCGATGGCATGACTTGACGCGGCACAGCGATCGCTCGCCATCCCATTTCTCATGCTCGGCCCGGGCGCCGCAAACTGGCAGAAAGAAGCAGAAAATTTGGCATTAATATTTAATGATGACTTCTGGGGGGGAAGAGACTCTAATTAAACTGCAGCAATTAAGCGATATCTCTTCTGCTGTACGGCGCGGAGGCAGCCGAGCGGAAAGTTGGCGAGGTCTGGGAGAACGCCAAATTCCAAGGACGCGGACAGCGAGGACTCGAGGGTCAAACATGATCTTACTTACTGGAAGGAAGGCGACTGCGGCCTGTGTGGACGTTTTCTGCTACAGACGGGCCGTTCGCTCACATTCAGCGGACGAATGACTGAGGATATCGAATTATCAGTCCCTTTCTTTGCAGCCTCAGCAGCACAGACTATTAAATGGGGAACACTGTGAAGCTTGCTGCTCATTCACACACTGAAGCATAGTAAACATAGTTTACTGTGCTTCAGTGATGAATGGAAACAGGGGTGATTGGTACCGATCGCTTGCTGTGTTCATTCAGGAAGGGGCCTGGCAAATGACATATTTACCGACCCCTTCCCCCTGCTCTCTTATCCTGAAACATCTTCCTTTGTGCCTGGCGGGAGAGCAGGGAAGTCGGAAGTGCTGCAGGGGAAAGGGGCAAACGGGGGACCTGGACCAGTGGCGGCTGGTGGTATATCTTTTTTTGGGGGGGGCAAACAATCCACCCGTCACACGTCCCCCCCCGTTGGTCAGTCATGAGCCCCGCACATACCCCATCTATCTAGGTCATGGGCAGCGCTTCACCCTGCGTCTCCTCCTCCTCAGCTTCACGGCGGCTTCCCCTGCATCTCCTCCCCCTCGGCCCAATCGGGTGACGGGTCTCAGGACCCGCTTCCTGATTGGCCAGAAGGTGAATCAGGAAGACAATAACGCATAATAATTAGCTATTGTCACACAACTGGGTGGGCTCGGGGGCCAGGGCCGTCTTTAAGGCAGGGCAAAAGGGGCAGCTGCCCCGGGCCCAGTCATTGTTGTGGGGCCCAAATCAGCTGCCCCTTGAGCTCACACTGCCTGAAAATAGTTGACAAGAGGATTCGGGAGGGGCCCAAGAAAATGTTTGCCCAGGGTCCAATCAAAATAAAAGATGGCCCTGCTCAGGGCGCAGCACTCTGCGCCCCAAGCCCACCCTTTTTTTAAGCCAATTAGAGCCTCATTGCTCTAATCATGTGCTTCAAATAGACCCATAGAAATCCAATGCGTCCGGCGCCCTGCTTAGGGGGCTGGGCGTATGGATCAGAGGGGGGCGGCGCCCTGTATGGATGGACCACCACTGGCCTGGGCAGCAGAGGGAAGGAGCGCATGTGTTAGGACCCATCCCCCTGCAGTGCAGCCGAAGGGAGAAGGAGGAAAAGAAGCTGGCAGCATTGCAGGGGGAAACGGAAGAGGATCGGTGTCTGCAATAAGACAGTACAGCCGGCCTTCCTGCTCAGCAGGTGCCTGGGCCCCCCCTTTTAAACTGATGGGGCCCGGGTCCAGTACAGGAGGGCTGGCTGTACTGCCTTATCGGCGGCCCCGTGTGTTGAACTGTATCAGCTTAGGATTGTTCTATAGCAGGGGTAGGCAAACTGGGGCTGTTGGAAGGCAACATGGTTTAATATCATATTTCTGGAGTTTCTCTTTCTGGTTGACACCAGGTCTGGAATGCAACAAGCTATTCAAAGCTTTGTAGCATATCTGAAAGAAGAGATCAGGCCTCCATCAAGGTTGATCTAGAGCTTGGCTCCGGACCGTCTGATGTTATAACACTATGCAAGCGAGCTTCAAAGAGGGCCTTGGCTGCCAGGATAATTGATGAAGGTGGGTTACAAAGATCAACAGGCTTTGAAGACTGACCCAGGATACTGAGACATGATACATGGACAATGCTGCCCCTAGAGACCAATACAACAGGACGGACAGTAATATAATGTATTGAGGAGGACTACCCCTTAAATACTGTGATTCGTCAAAAGTCTAGATGGGACAGCAATGAGGTTGGGTCTTGATGGTGTACGATTGAAGTATAAAAGGGCTGCCTGAGACAGAGCTCACCCTCTGTTACCATCTCGAGCCCAGCTGAGGATACCGTATCTATAGGACAGCTTTCCCCAAAAACGGAGGGGGGAGGGTCGAGCTTTGGAGATCACATGTAAAAAGTCCAGTAAGAGCAACAGATTAAAGATCTGAGAGTCCAAAGTTTCGGGGTACACGGCCGGCAACCAACTGAATTCTCCTAATGCCGCGCACACACGAGCGGACTTTTCGACCGGAATTTTCGACCGGACTTCCAACTGAGTTTCCCAACAACCGGACTTGCCTACACACGATCACACCAAAGTCCGAAGGATTCGTACACGATGACGTAGGACCGGAAGGAAGTTGATAGCCAGTAGCCAATAGCTGCCCTAGCGTCGGTTTTCGTCCGTCTGGCTAGCATACAGACGAGCGGACTTTTCAATAGGAACTGGGTCTGGCGGAGTTCCGACGTAAAGATTTGAAATATGTTCCAATCTAAAGTCCATCATATTTTCGACTCGAAAAAGTCCGCTGCAGGTCCGATGAGGCCCACACACGATCGAACTGTCCGCCGGACTTGGTCCGTCGGACCAGTCCAGTCGAAAAGTCCGCTCGTGTGTATGCGGCATAATAGTTCACGTTCAAACCAAGGGGGGCAAATTCATGCATGAGCTGCAGAGGCCAGGCCATGGCACCCCCCGTGTACTGCAGAGTCCTAAATCCAAAATTCTGAGAGTCTCCTCAGTTGGAGAACATTCACTATATTACCAGAAGTATTGGGACGCCTGTCTTTACACACACATGAACTTTAATTACATCCCAGTCTTAGTCCGTAGGGTTCAATATTGAGTTGGCTCCGCCCTTTGCAGCTATAACAGCTTCAACTCTTCTGGGAAGACTGTCCACAAGGTTTAGGAGGGTGTCTATGGGAATGTTTGACCGTTCTTCCAGAAGAGCATTTGTGAGGTCAGGCACTGATGTTGGATGAGAAGGTCTGGTTTACAGTCTCCACTCTAATTCATCCCAAAGGTGTTCTATGGGGTTGAGGTCAGGATTCTGTGCAGGCCAGTCAAGTTCCTCCACCCCAAACTGGCTCATCCGTGTCTCTATGGACCTTGCTTTGTGTACTGGTGGGCAGTCATGCTGGAACAGGAAGGGGCCGTCCCCAAAGTGTTCCCACAAAGTTGGGAGCATGAAATTGTCCAAAATGTCTTGGTATGCTGACGCCTTAAGAGTTCCCTTCACTGGAACTAAGGGGCCAAGCCCAACCCATGAAAAACAACCCCCACACCATAATTCCAACCCCCCACCATAATCCCCCCCCCCACCACCATAATCCCCCCTCCTCCCACACCATAATCCCCCTCCACACCATAATCCCCCCTTCACCAAATGGTTTGGACCAGTGCTATACAGCAGTGGTCTCCAAACTGTGGCCGGGGTGGGGGGTTAGATGTGGCCCCTTGCTTGCCTTTATCTGGCCTTTGGGGCACTATTCCTTCCACTAACTTTTTCATTTTGTTAGATTGGAAGTTTTTACTTTCTTTTAGAATAAAAGTCGGCCAACAAGCCCTGCAACCTGCGGCGGCTGGTGTTTTCTTTTAGGGGGGAGGCAAACAACCCTACCCCCCCCCCCCACCACCACCACCCGGGGCGGCACTCTCCCGCTGTTTGCTGGTCGGTCTGGCACTTACCCCATCTGCGGAAGGTGGCAGGCGGCGTAGTGCAGCAGCTCGGCTCCAATTGTCCTCTCCTTAATGGTGGCTTCCAGCTCCTCCCCTCCTCCTCCTAGGTGTCCAATAGGATTGCCTGTCCTTTCAGCCAATCGGGTGTCAAAACCGGCTTCCTGATTGGCCGGGAGGAGGATCAGTGTTACAACAGTGAATATTCATTTGCTGTTGTAACACAGCTGGGTGGGACCGGAGTGCGACCCGAGCCCACCCTATATTGAAGAGTATTAGAGCTTCTGGCTCTAATTGGTGCTTCAAACCCCCCCCCGCATTGGAATCCATACGCTGGTGTCCTAAAAGCTGGACGCATAGATGGGCGAGGAGGCGATGGACAGGGGGGGGGGGCGGCCCTTAATGGACGGGCCGCCCCTGCATGCAACATATTTCCTGGTGGGTTTGAACATGGTAGGAAAGTCCTACACCTTAGCTGAACCTCCCCCTTGTAGTCTTACAATGAATTTCTGTCTTTTATTTTTCAGTATTAAGAGATTGTATTAACTTTTTCAGGATGGAATGACAGGTCCTCTTAGAATGGCCTCGAATCCTTTGTCCTTCCTTTGTCCATTGAGCACAGAAGGGAATCCAATCCTCCATCGTTCTCCGGAATCATCTACTCTCCTGAGGCATGAATAGTACGTCTTCCCTTGGCGGTGACCTACGAAGGACCTTCTTGGTGGCCATCAAGCTGATAACAATTCTGGTCCCGTTGGTGCCGGAGGGCTTCCTATATCTGTGCCGGAACTTCCATGAATGGACTTTCTGTGTTGTGTAACGTTCATGTGATGCTCGTGAATCGGCTTCCCTCTGGATGACCTTCCAGTGAAGCTGAAATAGTTTGTATAGATTGCCGGGCTCAGCCGGGACGGCACTTATCACATTACTACGGCTTGTCTGACTCTGAATGGTGAATTATTCATCCCATGGAGGTCCGAGCGCACCGCGGGGGTCCCGGGTGGAGGGACGCTCCACTGCCGCCAACATCCACCGATGATCCTCCAATGTTCAATCGTAGTCGTCTTCTCTCTTCTGGTGATTCTCGTGATAAAGTCACACAATTTGTATTCCCCAAAACATCTCCTCCTTTCCAGCCGTTCCCTCCATACAGAACAATCCCCCAATACACAATCCGGGGGGGGGGGCGAATGACACAGAACAATCCCCCAATACACGATCTCCCCCAATACACGATCCGGGGGGGGGGGCGAATGACACAGAACAATCCCCCAATACACGATCTCCCCCAATACACGATCCGGGGGGGCGAATGATACAGAACAATCCCCCAATACACAATCCGGGGGGGCGAATGATACAGAACAATCCCCCAATACACGATCCGGGGGGGCGAATGACACAGAACAATCCCCCAATACACGATCCGGGGGGGGGGGCGAATGATACAGAACAATCCCCCAATACACAATCCGGGGGGGGACGAATGACACAGAACAATCCCCCAATACATGATCTCCCCCAATACACGATCCGGGGGGGCGAATGATACAGAACAATCCCCCAATACACAATCCGGGGGGGCGAATGATACAGAACAATCCCCCAATACACAATCCGGGGGGGCGAATGATACAGAACAATCCCCCAATACATGATCTCCCCCAATACACGATCGGGGGGGGGCGAATGATACAGAACAATCCCCCAATACACAATCCGGGGGGGCGAATGATACAGAACAATCCCCCAATACACGATCGGGGGGGGCGAATGATACAGAACAATCCCCCAATACACGATCCGGGGGGGCAGGCGAATGATACAGAACAATCCCCCAATACACGATCTGGGGGGGCGAATGATACAGAACAATCCCCCAATACTTGATCCAGGGGGGGGGCGAATGATACAGAACAATCCCCCAATACACGATCTCCCCCAATACACGATCCGGGGGGGCGAATGATACAGAACAATCCCCCAATACACGATCTCCCCCAATACACGATCCGGGGGGGCGAATGATACAGAACAATCCCCCAATACATGATCTCCCCCAATACACGATCCGGGGGGGCGAATGATACAGAACAATCCCCCAATACACGATCTCCCCCAATACACGATCCGGGGGGGCGAATGATACAGAACAATCCCCCAATACACGATCTCCCCCAATACACGATCCGGGGGGGCGAATGATACAGAACAATCCCCCAATACATGATCTCCCCCAATACACGATCCGGGGGGGCGAATGATACAGAACAATCCCCCAATACACAATCCGGGGGGGGACGAATGACACAGAACAATCCCCCAATACACGATCTCCCCCAATACACGATCCGGGGGGGCGAATGATACAGAACAATCCCCCAATACACAATCCGGGGGGGCGAATGATACAGAACAATCCCCCAATACATGATCTCCCCCAATACACGATCGGGGGGGGCGAATGATACAGAACAATCCCCCAATACACGATCCGGGGGGGCAGGCGAATGATACAGAACAATCCCCCAATACACGATCCGGGGGGGGGGGGTGAATGATACAGAACAATCCCCCAATACTTGATCCAGGGGGGGGCGAATGATACAGAACAATCCCCCAATACACGATCTCCCCCAATACACGATCCGGGGGGCGAATGATACAGAACAATCCCCCAATACATGATCTCCCCCAATACACGATCCGGGGGGGCGAATGATACAGAACAATCCCCCAATACTTGATCCAGGGGGGGGGCGAATGATACAGAACAATCCCCCAATACACAATCCGGGGGGGGACGAATGACACAGAACAATCCCCCAATACACGATCTCCCCCAATACACGATCCGGGGGGGCGAATGATACAGAACAATCCCCCAATACACGATCTCCCCCAATACACGATCGGGGGGGGACGAATGACACAGAACAATCCCCCAATACACGATCCGGGGGGGCAGGCGAATGATACAGAACAATCCCCCAATACACGATCTGGGGGGGCGAATGATACAGAACAATCCCCCAATACTTGATCCAGGGGGGGGCGAATGATACAGAACAATCCCCCAATACACGATCTCCCCCAATACACGATCCGGGGGGCGAATGATACAGAACAATCCCCCAATACACGATCTCCCCCAATACACGATCCGGGGGGGGCGAATGACACAGAACAATCCCCCAATATATGATCTCCCCCAATACACGATCGGGGGGGGCGAATGATACAGAACAATCCCCCAATATATGATCTCCCCCAATACACGATCGGGGGGGGCGAATGACACAGAACAATCCCCCAATACACGATCTCCCCCAATACACGATCGGGGGGGGCGAATGACACAGAACAATCCCCCAATACATGATCTCCCCCAATACACGATCGGGGGGGGCGAATGACACAGAACAATCCCCCAATACACGATCTCCCCCAATACACGATCGGGGGGGGACGAATGACACAGAACAATCCCCCAATACACGATCTCCCCCAATACACGATCGGGGGGGGCGAATGACACAGAACAATCCCCCAATACATGATCCGGGGGGCGAATGACACAGAACAATCCCCCAATACATGATCTCCCCCAATACACGATCGGGGGGGGCGAATGACACAGAACAATCCCCCAATACACGATCCGGGGGGGGGGCGAATGACACAGAACAATCCCCCAATACATGATCTCCCCCAATACACGATCGGGGGGGGCGAATGACACAGAACAATCCCCCAATACATGATCCGGGGGGCGAATGACACAGAACAATCCCCCAATACATGATCTCCCCCAATACACGATCGGGGGGGGCGAATGACACAGAACAATCCCCCAATACACGATCCGGGGGGGGGGCGAATGACACAGAACAATCCCCCAATACATGATCTCCCCCAATACACGATCGGGGGGGGCGAATGATACAGAACAATCCCCCAATACACGATCCGGGGGGGCAGGCGAATGATACAGAACAATCCCCCAATACTCGATCCAGGGGGGGGGGCGAATGATACAGAACAATCCCCCAATACACGATCTCCCCCAATACACGATCCGGGGGGCGAATGATACAGAACAATCCCCCAATACTCGATCCGGGGGGGCAGGCGAATGATACAGAACAATCCCCCAATATATGATCTCCCCCAATACACGATCGGGGGGGGCGAATGATACAGAACAATCCCCCAATACACGATCTCCCCCAATACACGATCCGGGGGGCGAATGATACAGAACAATCCCCCAATACACGATCTCCCCCAATACACGATCCGGGGGGGGCGAATGACACAGAACAATCCCCCAATATATGATCTCCCCCAATACACGATCGGGGGGGGCGAATGATACAGAACAATCCCCCAATACACGATCTCCCCCAATACACGATCCGGGGGGCGAATGATACAGAACAATCCCCCAATACACGATCTCCCCCAATACACGATCGGGGGGGCGAATGATACAGAACAATCCCCCAATACATGATCCGGGGGGCGAATGACACAGAACAATCCCCCAATACACGATCCGGGGGGGCGAATGATACAGAACAATCCCCCAATACACGATCTCCCCCAATACACGATCCGGGGGGGGCGAATGATACAGAACAATCCCCCAATACACGATCCGGGGGGGGGGGCGAATGATACAGAACAATCCCCCAATACACGATCTGGGGGGGCGAATGATACAGAACAATCCCCCAATACACGATCCGGGGGGGGGGGGGCGAATGACACAGAACAATCCCCCAATACATGATCTGGGGGGGCGAATGATACAGAACAATCCCCCAATACACGATCCGGGGGGGCGAATGATACAGAACAATCCCCCAATACACGATCCGGGGGGGGGGGCGAATGATACAGAACAATCCCCCAATACACGATCTGGGGGGGCGAATGATACAGAACAATCCCCCAATACACGATCCGGGGGGGGGGGCGAATGATACAGAACAATCCCCCAATACACGATCTGGGGGGGCGAATGATACAGAACAATCCCCCAATACACGATCCGGGGGGGGGGGGGCGAATGACACAGAACAATCCCCCAATACATGATCTGGGGGGGCGAATGATACAGAACAATCCCCCAATACACGATCCGGGGGGGCGAATGATACAGAACAATCCCCCAATACACGATCTCCCCCAATACACGATCCGGGGGGGGCGAATGATACAGAACAATCCCCCAATACACGATCCGGGGGGGGGGGCGAATGATACAGAACAATCCCCCAATACACGATCTGGGGGGGCGAATGACACAGAACAATCCCCCAATACACGATCTGGGGGGGCGAATGATACAGAACAATCCCCCAATACACGATCCGGGGGGGGGGGCGAATGATACAGAACAATCCCCCAATACACGATCTGGGGGGGCGAATGACACAGAACAATCCCCCAATACACGATCTGGGGGGGCGAATGATACAGAACAATCCCCCAATACACGATCCGGGGGGGCGAATGATACAGAACAATCCCCCAATACATGATCTGGGGGGGCGAATGATACAGAACAATCCCCCAATACACGATCCGGGGGGGGGGGGAATGATACAGAACAATCCCCCAATACTCGATCCAGGGGGGGGGGGCGAATGATACAGAACAATCCCCCAATACACGATCCGGGGGGGGGGCGAATGATACAGAACAATCCCCCATAACACGATCTCCCCCAATACTCAATCCGGGGGGGCGAATGATACAGAACAATCTCCCAATACACGATCCAGGGGGGGGGCGAATGATACAGAACAATCCCCCAATACACGATCCGGGGGGGGCGAATGATACAGAACAATCCCCCAATACACGATCCGGGGGGGGCGAATGATACAGAACAATCCCCCAATACTCGATCCGTGGGGGGCGAATGATACAGAACAATCCCCCAATACTCGATCCGGGGGGGGCGAATGATACAGAACAATCCCCCAATACACAATCCGGGGGGGCGAATGATACAGAACAATCCCCCAATACACGATCTGGGGGGGGGGGGGCAATGATACAGAACAATCCCCCAATACATGATCCGGGGGGGGGTGAATGATACAGAACAATCCCCCAATACATGATCCGGGGGGGTGAATGATACAGAACAATCCCCCAATACATGATCCGGGGGGGGTGAATGATACAGAACAATCCCCCAATACATGATCCGGGGGGGGGGGGGGCGAATGATACAGAACAATCCCCCAATACACGATCCGGGGGGGGTGAATGATACAGAACAATCCCCCAATACATGATCCGGGGGGGGGGCGAATGATACAGAACAATCCCCCAATACATGATCTGGGGGGGGGGGGCGAATGATACAGAACAATCCCCCAATACACGATCCGGGGGGGGGGGGGGAATGATACAGAACAATCCCCCAATACATGATCCGGGGGGGGGGCGAATGATACAGAACAATCCCCCAATACATGATCCGGGGGGGGGGCGAATGATACAGAACAATCCCCCAATACATGATCCGGGGGGGGGGTGAATGATACAGAACAATCCCCCAATACATGATCAGGGGGGGGGGCGAATGATACAGAACAATCCCCCAATACATGATCAGGGGGGGGGGGGATGATACAGAACAATCCCCCAATACATGATCCGGGGGGGGTGAATGATACAGAACAATCCCCCAATACATGATCCGGGGGGGGTGAATGATACAGAACAATCCCCCAATACATGATCCGGGGGGGTGAATGATACAGAACAATCCCCCAATACATGATCAGGGGGGGGGCGAATGATACAGAACAATCCCCCAATACATGATCCGGGGGGGGGGGCGAATGATACAGAACAATCCCCCAATACATGATCCGGGGGGGGGGGGTGAATGATACAGAACAATCCCCCAATACATGATCCGGGGGGGGGGGCGAATGATACAGAACAATCCCCCAATACATGATCTGGGGGGGGGGGGCGAATGATACAGAACAATCCCCCAATACATGATCCGGGGGGGGGGCGAATGATACAGAACAATCCCCCAATACATGATCCGGGGGGTGAATGATACAGAACAATCCCCCAATACACGATCCGGGGGGGGCGAATGATACAGAACAATCCCCCGATACACAATCCGGAGGGGGGGGGCAAATGATACAGAACAATCCCCCAATACTCGATCCGGGGGGGGGCGAATGATACAGAACAATCCCCCAATACACGATCCGAGGGGGGGGGCGAATGATACAGAACAATCCCCCAATACACGATTCGGGGGGGGCAAATGATACAGAACAATCCCCCCAATACACGATCCGGGGGGGGCGAATGATACAGAACAATCCCCCAATACACGATTCGGGGGGGGCAAATGATACAGAACAATCCCCCCAATACACGATCCGGGGGGGGCGAATGATACAGAACAATCCCCCAATACATGATCCGGGGGGTGAATGATACAGAACAATCCCCCAATACACGATCCGGGGGGGGCGAATGATACAGAACAATCCCCCGATACACAATCCGGAGGGGGGGGGCAAATGATACAGAACAATCCCCCAATACTCGATCCGGGGGGGGGCGAATGATACAGAACAATCCCCCAATACACGATCCGAGGGGGGGGGCGAATGATACAGAACAATCCCCCAATACACGATTCGGGGGGGGCAAATGATACAGAACAATCCCCCCAATACACGATCCGGGGGGGGCGAATGATACAGAACAATCCCCCAATACACGATTCGGGGGGGGCAAATGATACAGAACAATCCCCCAATACACGATCCGGGGGGGGCGAATGATACAGAACAATCCCCCAATACACGATCCGGGGGGGCGAATGATACAGAACAATCCCCCAATACTCGATCAGGGGGGGGGCGAATGATACAGAACAATCCCCCAATACACGATCCGAGGGGGGGGGCGAATGATACAGAACAATCCCCCAATACACGATTCGGGGGGGGCAAATGATACAGAACAATCCCCCAATACACGATCCGAGGGGGGGGGGGCGAATGATACAGAACAATCCCCCAATACACGATCCGAGGGGGGGGGCGAATGATACAGAACAATCCCCCAATACACGATTCGGGGGGGGCAAATGATACAGAACAATCCCCCAATACACGATCCGGGGGGGCGAATGATACAGAACAATCCCCCAATACACGATCCGGGGGGGGCGAATGATACAGAACAATCCCCCAATACACGATTCGGGGGGGGCAAATGATACAGAACAATCCCCCCAATACACGATCCGGGGGGGGCGAATGATACAGAACAATCCCCCAATACACGATTCGGGGGGGGCAAATGATACAGAACAATCCCCCAATACACGATCCGGGGGGGGCGAATGATACAGAACAATCCCCCAATACACGATCCGGGGGGGCGAATGATACAGAACAATCCCCCAATACTCGATCCGGGGGGGGGCGAATGATACAGAACAATCCCCCAATACACGATCCGGGGGGGCGAATGATACAGAACAATCCCCCAATACTCGATCAGGGGGGGGGGCGAATGATACAGAACAATCCCCCAATACACGATCCGAGGGGGGGGGCGAATGATACAGAACAATCCCCCAATACACGATTCGGGGGGGGCAAATGATACAGAACAATCCCCCAATACACGATCCGAGGGGGGGGGCGAATGATACAGAACAATCCCCCAATACACGATTCGGGGGGGGCAAATGATACAGAACAATCCCCCAATACACGATCCGAGGGGGGGGGGGCGAATGATACAGAACAATCCCCCAATACACGATCTCCCCCAATACACGATCCGGGGGGGGCGAATGATACAGAACAATCCCCCAATACACGATCCGGGGGGGGCGAATGATACAGAACAATCCCCCAATACACGATCCGGGGGGCGAATGATACAGAACAATCCCCCAATACACGATCCGGGGGGGGCGAATGATACAGAACAATCCCCCAATACACGATCCGGGGGGGGCGAATGATACAGAACAATCCCCCAATACACGATCCGGGGGGGGCGAATGATACAGAACAATCCCCCAATACACGATCCGGGGGGCGAATGATACAGAACAATCCCCCAATACATGATCTGGGGGGGGGGCAGAAGCTCATGTGGAAGAGATCTGGGGGATGTTTTTGTGGCGTGAAGGAGCCTTCGCTGTACTGAGGTTTGGTGCGTTTTTGGTGCGTTTTGAGCTTCTGCGTTTCATTCGTTTTTTTCGGGTCATTCGTTATGATGGCGATTCGTAAATTTGTTAATTCAAAAAATCGAAAATAAGAAAGAAAATCCGAAAATTCCAAATAATAGCGAACTATTAAATTTATAGGAATTGGAATTTCCTTTCAATTTAATTCGGAACTTCGGAGAAATTCCTTCCGTTCACTAAACAGCCAAATATGAAAGGAAATTCCAACACCTAGAATGTAATACTTATTATTATTTCGGATTTTCGAATTTACAAATTGAAGAATTTTTGAATGATCGAATTTATGAATAATCTGAAAAATTCGTCCAAACAGGTTTTCGTTAATTTCGAATGTTTCTGAATGAACAAATTTTTCAAAATTCATAAAAAAACGAATTCGGAACGAAACGAATTGCACATGTCTAATCCTGACGCCTTTGCTTTTCGCTGTATCGGGGGGGTCTGGCGCGTTTCTGATGCGTTCCGGGGCTTTTTTGACGCGCTTTACCTGCGCTCCAGTGCAGCTCTGTGCAGGAAGAATGCAGCGTGTTCTTTTTTTTTCTCTGGAACCGGAACGCACTGGAACTGCGGGCACCGCTGTGAACCATAGAAGACCACGTAACCTTCTATGCATTTTTGATGCAGAAATAAAAAGCCCCGAAACGCATGTGGTGCGAACTGACCCTGAAAAGAAAACAGGAAAAAAAAAAAGCATCTGGAAAGCAGCCGGAAACGCATCCAAAACGCACCGGAACGCGTCGAACACGCGCATGCAGAAATTCTTCCGGAACGGATCCGGGGGATTTCTTTTGTGGTGTGAAGGAGCCCATCCGAGTCCCTGATCCGGAATCAGCATGTGGCCAGTGAAGTCAGAGGCACTGCAATAAGTATTGCTGATTGACACAGCCAGGCAAACAGCATTTTCAGTCACGTCATTCCTCCGATAATCTGCATGAGGTGAGAGAACGGCGGGAATATTACCTTCCTCATCGATGTGTTTCCCTGACGCTCCGCCGCAGAACCCGGATACCTGGAAGAGGACAGAAAACGCGTCAGAAGAGCGACATTCCATACAATGTATCAGATCAGACTGTATAGGAAGATTAAAGGGTTACTCCACCCACAAGTGACCTCCCAGTTATAGGCGGAGCCACACATGGACCATGTGCGATAATAACCAGTTCAGCCCTGACCCCGCCCCCCTATGTCCCCCATTGGACCAGAGCCATTGCGACATTCTGCAATAGGCCTAATGACTCTGCGATAACTTTGTCATTACAATGTGACTTTGTATCTCTCTATCTCCCATCTGATCAATGTTTATAAACAATGTTACTTTGTATCTCTCTATCTCCCGTCTGATCAATGTTTATAAACAATGTTACTTTGTATCTCTCTATCTCCCGTCTGATCAATGTTTATAAACAATGTTACTTTGTATCTCTCTATCTCCTGTCTGATCAATGTTTATAAACAATGTTACTTTGTATCTCTCTATCTCCTGTCTGATCAATGTTTATAAACAATGTTACTTTGTATCTCTCTATCTCCCGTCTGATCAATGTTTATAAACAATGTGTCAGATGGTATTTTGCAGCTCCTGTATTTGCCCCCAGAAGGAGAGGACATAGAAGACACGTCCTGAGCTCCTTGTGTTGGATGTATTTGGTATGTCTGGGATCAGAGCTGATATTTGTGTCTCCTTTTTATCCGGATGTTTCTATAGAATGACTGAGGAGCGCTCTGCAGACCCTCCACTCTACTGTGCAGCCGGCACCGCTCTCCACTCTCCACAGCCGGCACCGCTCTCCACTCTCCACAGCCGGCACCGCTCTCCACTCTGCACAGCCGGCACCGCTCTCCACTCTCCACAGCCGGCACCGCTCTCCACAGCCGGCACCGCTCTCCACTCTCCACAGCCGGCACCGCTCTCCACTCTCCACAGCCGGCACCGCTCTCCACTCTCCACAGCCGGCACCGCTCTCCACTCTGCACAGCCGGCTCGCTCTCCACAGCCAGCACCGCATCTCCACTCTGTACAGACCACACCGCTCTCCACTCTGCACAGCCGGCACCGCTCTCCACACTGCACAGACCACACCGCTCTCCACTCTGTACAGACCACACGCTCTCCACTCTGCACAGCCGGCACCGCTCTCCACTCTGTACAGACCACACCGCTCTCCACTCTGTACAGACCACACCGCTCTCCACTCTGTACATCCGGCACCGCTCTCCACTCTGTACAGCCGGCACCGCTCTCCACTCTGTACAGCCGGCACCGCTCTCCACTCTGTACAGACCACACCGCTCTCCACTCTGTACAGCCGGCACCGCTCTCCACTCTGTACAGCCGGCACCGCTCTCCACTCTGTACAGACCACACCGCTCTCCACTCTGTACAGACCACACCACTCTCCACTCTGTACAGACCACACCGCTCTCCACTCTGTACAGACCACACCGCTCTCCACTCTGTACAGACCACACCGCTCTCCACTGATCACAAAATATTGTTCATGGTGACAGGAAGTGCCGTCCGCTTCCTATGCGGAGATTCTCTCCATCTACAATCAGACGTCTGTCTGCAGATTATGGAGATCTTATCACTGAATAGATGACAGGAGAGACGTCATCCATCCCATCCCATCCATCCCATCCCATCCATCCCATCATCCTCCATCCCATCCCATCCTCCATCCATCCCATCATCCTCCATCCATCCCATCATCCTCCATCCCATCCCATCCTCCATCCATCCCATCATCCTCCATCCCATCCCATCCTCCATCCATCCCATCATCCTCCATCCATCCCATCCCATCCATCCCATCATCCTTCATCCCATCCCATCCTCCATCCATCCCATCATCCTCCATCCCATCCCATCCTCCATCCATCCCATCATCCTCCATCCCATCATCCTCCATCCATCCCATCCTCCATCCCATCATCCTCCATCCATCCCATCCTCCATCCCATCATCCTCCATCCCATCATCCTCCATCCATCCCATCCTCCATCCATCCCATCATCCTTCATCCCATCATCCTCCATCCATCCCATCATCCTCCATCCCATCATCCTCCATCCATCCCATCCTCCATCCCATCATCCTCCATCCATCCCATCCTCCATCCCATCATCCTCCATCCCATCATCCTCCATCCATCCCATCCTCCATCCATCCCATCATCCTTCATCCCATCATCCTCCATCCATCCCATCATCCTCCATCCCATCATCCTCCATCCATCCCATCCTCCATCCCATCATCCTCCATCCATCTCATCCTCCATCCCATCATCCTCCATCCATCCCATCCTCCATCCCATCATCCTCCATCCCATCATCCTCCATCCATCTCATCCTCCATCCCATCATCCTCTATCCATCCCATCCTCCATCCCATCATCCTCCATCCCATCATCCTCCATCCCATCATCCTCCATCCCATCATCCTCCATCCATCCCATCCTCCATCCCATCATCCTCCATCCATCCCATCCTCCATCCATCCCATCATCCTCCATCCCATCATCCTCCATCCATCCCATCATCCTCCATCCCATCATCCTCCATCCATCCCATCCTCCATCCCATCATCCTCCATCCATCCCATCCTCCATCCCATCATCCTCCATCCATCCCATCCTCCATCCCATCATCCTCCATCCCATCATCCTCCATCCATCCCATCCTCCATCCCATCATCCTCCATCCATCCCATCCTCCATCCCATCATCCTCCATCCATCTCATCCTCCATCCCATCATCCTCCATCCCATCGTCCTCCATCCATCCCATCCTCCATCCCATCATCCTCCATCCCATCATCCTCCATCCATCCCATCCTCCATCCCATCCATCCCATCCTCCATCCCATCATCCTCCATCCATCCCATCCTCCATCCCATCACCCTCCATCCATCTCATCCTCCATCCATCCCATCATCCTCCATCCCATCATCCTCCATCCCATCATCCTCCATCCCATCATCCTCCATCCCATCATCCTCCATCCATCTCATCCTCCATCCCATCATCCTCCATCCATCTCATCCTCCATCCCATCATCCTCCATCCATCTCATCCTCCATCCCATCATCCTCCATCCCATCATCCTCCATCCCATCCTCCATCCCATCATCCTCCATCCATCTCATCCTCCATCCCATCATCCTCTATCCATCCCATCCTCCATCCCATCATCCTCCATCCCATCATCCTCCATCCCATCATCCTCCATCCCATCATCCTCCATCCATCCCATCCTCCATCCCATCATCCTCCATCCATCCCATCCTCCATCCATCCCATCATCCTCCATCCCATCATCCTCCATCCATCCCATCATCCTCCATCCCATCATCCTCCATCCATCCCATCCTCCATCCCATCATCCTCCATCCATCCCATCCTCCATCCCATCATCCTCCATCCATCCCATCCTCCATCCCATCATCCTCCATCCCATCATCCTCCATCCATCCCATCCTCCATCCCATCATCCTCCATCCATCCCATCCTCCATCCCATCATCCTCCATCCATCTCATCCTCCATCCCATCATCCTCCATCCCATCGTCCTCCATCCATCCCATCCTCCATCCCATCATCCTCCATCCCATCATCCTCCATCCATCCCATCCTCCATCCCATCCATCCCATCCTCCATCCCATCATCCTCCATCCATCCCATCCTCCATCCCATCACCCTCCATCCATCTCATCCTCCATCCATCCCATCATCCTCCATCCCATCATCCTCCATCCCATCATCCTCCATCCCATCATCCTCCATCCCATCATCCTCCATCCATCTCATCCTCCATCCCATCATCCTCCATCCATCTCATCCTCCATCCCATCATCCTCCATCCATCTCATCCTCCATCCCATCATCCTCCATCCCATCATCCTCCATCCCATCCTCCATCCCATCATCCTCCATCCATCTCATCCTCCATCCCATCATCCTCCATCCCATCATCCTCCATCCATCCCATCCTCCATTCCATCATCCTCCATCCATCCCATCCTCCATCCCATCATCCTCCATCCATCTCATCCTCCATCCCATCATCCTCCATCCCATCATCCTCCATCCATCCCATCCTTCCCGGAATCTCAGGATTGGGGGGTGGAGCCAAATCAGGACCCGGAATGAGGGGGGGTTAATGACACCCCCTCCCCATTCCTCACAAGGATTCAATACACAGAGCACATCCATCATACATCCCATACACAATACACAGAGCACACCCAGCATACAGAGCACACATAGTACACATACCATACACAATACACAGAGCACACATCCCATACACAGTACACAGAGCACACCCAGTATACACAGAGCACACCCAGTATACACAGAGCACACCCAGCATACACAGTACACAGAGCACACCCAGTATACACAGAGCACACCCAGTATACACAGAGCACACCCAGCATACACAGTACACAGAGCACACCCAGCATACACAGTACACAGAGCACACCCAGCATACACAGCGCACACCCAGTATACACAGAGCACACCCAGCATACACAGTACACAGAGCACACCCAGCATACACAGAGCACACCCAGTATACACAGAGCACACATCCTATACACAGTACACAGAGCACACCCAGCATACACAGTACACAGAGCACACCCAGCATACACAGTACACAGAGCACACCCAGCATACACAGTACACAGAGCACACCAAGCATACACAGAGCACACCCAGTATACACAGAGCACACATCCTATACACAGTACATAGAGCACCCCCAGCATACACAGTACGCAGAGCACACCCAGCATACACAGTACACAGAGCACACCCAGCATACACAGAGCACACCCAGCATACACAGTACACAGAGCACACCCAGTATACACAGAGCACACCCAGCATACACAGTACACAGAGCACACCCAGCACATAGAGCACACCCAGCATACACAGAGCACACCCAGCATACACAGTACACAGAGCACACAGAGCACACCCAGCATACACAGTACACAGAGCACACCCAGCATACACAGAGCACACATCCCATACACGGTACACAGAGCACACATACAATGCACCATACAGAGCATACACAGTACATAAAACACAGAGCACACAGAGTACAGCAAACACATAACATATACAACACAGAAAATACACATCTCACACTGCACAGAGCACACACCATACTTGCTGCAGAACATATACAGGATACAAAGCACAGAGCATGCACGGTACCTAAAACACACAGCATATATTGTACACAGAGAACACACAAAATTCACAGTACATAAAACACAGAGCATACATAACATACACAGCACAGAGCACACATCATACACAGCACAGAGCACACATAACACACATCATACACATCACAGAGCATACATAACGCACATCATACACATCACAGAGCACACATAACACTCATCATACACATCACAGAGCACACATAACACACATCATACACATCACAGAGCACACATCATACACATCACAGAGCACACATAACACACAACATACACATCACAGAGCACACATAACACTCATCATACACATCACAGAGCACACATAACACTCATCATACACATCACAGAGCACACATAACACTCATCATACACATTACAGAGCACACATCATACACATCACAGAGCACACATAACACACACCATACACATCACAGAGCACACATCATACACATCACAGAGCACACATAACACACATCATACACATCACAGAGCACACATAACACATGTCATACACATCACAGAGCACACATAACACACATCATACACAGCACAGAGCACACATAACACACATCATACACAGCACACATAACACACATCATACACATCACAGAGCACACATAACGCACATCATACACAGCACAGAGCACACATAACGCACATCATACACAGCACAGAGCACACATAACGCACATCATACACAGCACAGAGCACACATAACACACATCATACACATCACAGAGCACACATAACACACATCATACACATCACAGAGCACACATAACACACATCATACACATCACAGAGCACACATAACACTCATCATACACATCACAGAGCACACATAACACTCATCATACACATCACAGAGCACACATCATACACATCACAGAGCACACATAACACACATCATACACATCATACACAGCACAGAGCACACATCATACACATCACAGAGCACACATAACACACATCATACACATCACAGTGCACACATAACACACATCATACACATCACAGAGCACACATAACACACATCATACACAGCACAGAGCACACATAACACACGTCATACACAGCACAGAGCACACATAACACACATCATACACAGCACAGCACACATCATACACAGCACAGAGCACACATAATACACATCATACACATCACAGAGCACACATAATACACATCATACACATCACAGAGCACACATCATACACATCACAGAGCACACATAATACACATCACAGAGCACACATGCAGCACCCACAGGTTATGTGATGATAATTGATATATATTCCGTATTTACAGTAAATGACGGCGTTGTGCGGTTCTCAGGAATATCGTCTTCTATTAGTGAGGAGTCATTATATCGGATCGGACAGATTTCAGAAGCCGAACGTTTATAAATCTGATCCCCAGAAAGCTGAAACCACCATAAAATCCAATGACAGCTGTGACCCCCCCATAGACCTCGGATGGGGAGCTCAGAACTCCAATCAGAATATAAGGACGATGAATTACCTCTCAGTGTCTCCCCCGATCGTGTCCGTCGCTCTCTGCAAAACATAAAATGAATAACGATCAGCATGTGATGAGTAAAGACAGAGAAAAAAAGTGAAGTGAGACAACAAAATGGTCAGAAGATTGTGACAGAGGAGCGCCGTGTGCGTCCAGGAAGTGTCAGAGAACGTGTGTGACCACACGAGGCTGATCTGTGTGTGTGTGTGCAATCAGCTCACAACTAGACATGTGCAATTCATTTCCTTCCAAATTCCTTTTTCAATGAAATTCTGAATATTCGGAAATATCCAAATGAACGAAAGACTCTTTTGTTGCATGCATACAAAAACTAAAAGAACGCAAATCCAAAAATTCAAAATATCGAAAAATGATTCAACCTACAAGTTTAATGAATCCATTACATTCAGATAATTTTGTTTTTTGGATTTTCTATTCTAATTAAATTAACTATTATTATAGTTTTTATTATTATTATTATTATTATTATTAAATAATAATAATAAAACAACTCTAATAAACTATAAACTATTCAATTATAAGTATTGGAATTTGCTTTCAAATTATAATTAAATAACTATAATTATAGGTTTATTATTATTATTATTAATAAATAATAATAATAATAATAATAATAATAAAACTATAATAAACTATACAATTATAGGTATTGGAATTTCCTTTCAAATTATAAATAAATTAATAAATATAATTATAGTTTTTTTATTATTAAATAATAATAATAAACTATAATAAACTATAAACTATTAAATTATAGGTATTGGAATTTCCTTTCAAATTATAATTAAATAACTATAATTATAGGTTTATTATTATTATTATTATTATTATTATTATTATTATTAATAAATAATAACAATAATAATAATAATAATAATAATAATAATAATAATAATAATAATAATAATAATAAAAACTATAATAAGCTATACAATTATAGGTATTGGAATTTCCTTTCAAATTATAATTAAATTAATAAATATAATTATAGTTTTTTTTTTATTATTAAATAATAATAATAAACTATAATAAACTATAAACTATTACATTATAGGTACTGGAATTTCCTTTCAAATTATAATGAAATAACTATAATTATAGTTTTTTTTTATTATTATATAATAATAATTATGATAATAATAATAATAATAATAATAATAAAAACTATAAACTATTAAATTATAGGTATTGGAATTTCCTTTCAAATTATAATTAAATAACTATAATTATAGGTTTATTATTATTATTATTATTATTATTATTATTATTATTATTAATAAATAATAACAATAATAATAATAATAATAATAATAATAATAATAATAATAATAATAATAATAAAAACTATAATAAGCTATACAATTATAGGTATTGGAATTTCCTTTCAAATTATAATTAAATTAATAAATATAATTATAGTTTTTTTTTTATTATTAAATAATAATAATAAACTATAATAAACTATAAACTATTACATTATAGGTACTGGAATTTCCTTTCAAATTATAATGAAATAACTATAATTATAGTTTTTTTATTATTATATAATAATAATTATGATAATAATAATAATAATAATAATAATAATAATAAAAACTATAAACTATTAAATTATAGGTATTGGAATTTCCTTTCAAATTATAATTAAATAACTATAATTATAGTTTTTATTATTATTATTATTATTAAATAATAATAATAATAATGATAAAACTATAATAAACTATAAACTATTAAATTATAGGTATTGGAATTTTCTTTCAAATTATAATTCAATTAATAAATATAATTATAGTTTTTTTTATTATTAAATAATAATAATAAACTATAGTAAACTATAAACTATTACATTATAGGTATTGGAATTTCCTTTCAAATTATAATTAAATTAATAACTATAATTATAGTTTTTTTTTTATTATTATATAACAATAATAATAATAATAAAAAAAATATAATAAACTATAAACTATTAAATTATAGTTATTGAAATTTCCTTTCAAATTTGCCCGTTACTGAATGTAACGAATACGAATTTATCCGAAGTTATGAATGCCGATCATAACGAATAATCGGACGTTTGATGTCGCTTCCGCCCTCCAATGCTATGAAGTCGATCAGGGGGCCGTCTTCCCCTCACTCGGCCTCCAGGCAGTGAGGGGAGAGGAAACGATCGGCTCCGGTAAGCGGTGGAGACGGCAAGAAAGCGGTGAGAGGGGGGGGGGCCCGCCGCTGAGACCACATTTGTCTGGAAGAGGACAGTCCGCCATTTTTAAAAATACCGGGGTTATGGGAGCTGCTGCCATAACGATATTTAACGTCAATTTAGCGCCGTAGAACGACGGCGGCTGCTCCTTAAGTAGCTGAAGATCGAACTGAAGATGTGAATAAATGTGTTTGATTTATGGAAAGTGGCAGCAGATGCAGACAATGAATGCAGGAAGAGGACGGCCGCAGCAGCACTACTGTGCTAGACCTCATATAAGAAATGTGAGAACGGGAAGAGGAACTAATTGTGTCAAGACAGCAAAACTCTGCTGAGCTGGTGACACAAAGTGTGGATCTGAAACTCATCACCACAAATCACAGTACTAAAAATATACAAGACAATATATACCGTATGCCTGTGTGGTGTATATACTGTATATATATATATATATTATACAAACACACATCTCATTTATTTATTAAACTTGTGCGGTTCGTTTCGAGTAAATATTCGGATTAATTTTTCATTATTCGGAGACTCGGATATATCCGAATACCCGAAATACGGTATAAACAACGTTTACCGAATTCTCCGAATAACCAAAACGAAATTTGTCAAAATTTGGGAAATTCGAATCCAATTTTACATCGAACTTCAATCGAATTCGAACTGTAAACATATTTCTGAAATGGAAGCCCCGGGTGTGATATTAGAAGCACCGTTTGGAAATAATTGCTGTTTTTTTTTTCTTTGTTAAGCCAAAAGGTGATCTAAAAAGTAATTGGAATCATTTGATGAAGATTTTTCTTTTGTTTGTTTCCACCTGCGAATCGAAAAAATGAAAATTTTTCGATTCGACCGATTCAAAATGTATCAATTCGAACGAGTTGAAAAAAAAAAAAAAAAAATTCAATGAAATTTTGAAAAAGACCTAAAACAAATCCCGAATACAAATTCTGAATACTAACTGAACGGATTTAACTGAATTTAACAAAACTATACACAGTATCTGACAAAAGTAAGTACACCCCTCAGTGACATTTGTGTAAATCTTTTCTTCTCTCTTTTCATGTGACAACACTGAAGAAATGACACTTGTCTACAATGTAAAGTAGTGAGTGTACAGCTTGTATAACAGTGTAAATTTGCTGTCCCCTCAAAATAACTCAACACACAGCCATTAATGTCTAAACCGCTGGCAACAAAAGTCAGTACACCCCTAAGTGAAAATCTCCAAATTGAGCCCAAAGTGTCAATATTTTGTGTGGCCTCCATTATTTTCCAGCACTGCCTTAACCCTCTTGGGCATGGAGTTCCCCAGAGCTTCACAGGTTGGCTGCACAGGTTTATGTATTTTTCAGTTTGTTTGCGCCCCCCCAAAAAATTTTGAGCACCAGCAGCCACTGTCCCAACCTGAACTTGAACCTCAACCCGAGCCCCAACCTGAATCTCAACCTGAGCCCCAAACTGAACCTCAACCTGAGCCCAACCAGAGCCCCAACCTGAACCGCAACCTGAACCTCAACCAGAGCCCCAACCTGAACCACAACCTGAACCTCAACCAGAGCCCCAACCTGAACCACAACCTGAGCTCCAGCCTGAGCCCCAACCTGAACCACAACCTGAGCTCCAGCCTGAGCCCCAACCTGAACCACAACCTGAGCTCCAGCCTGAGCCCAAACCTGAACCACAACCTGAGCTCCAGCCTGAGCCCAAACCTGTACCGCATCCTGAACCTCAACCAGAGCCCCAACCTGAACCGCAACCTGAGCCTCAACCAGAGCCCCAACCTGAACCACAACCTGAGCCCCAGCCTGAGCCCCAATCTGAACCACAACCTGAGCCCCAGCCTGAGCCCCAACCTGAGCCCAACCAGAGCCCCAACCTGAACCCAGGGGCGGATCCAGGGGGGGGGGCAATGGGGCAATTGCCCCCTCCGAGAAATGCGGGTGAGTCAAAGTCAGAGAGCCGGCGAGAGAGCCGCCGGGCGGCTCCGTAGGTGTCAGAGCCGGCGAGCAGCTCCGTAAGTGAAAGAGCCGCCGGGCGGCTCCACAGGAGAGCGACAGCGGGCTGGCCTGGAGGCTCAGGTGATGAGATGTGCCGGTGCCGCTCGATGTGTGAGTGGGCTGCTGGCCAATCAGGGAGCCGGCGGGCGGGGGAGCAGAGAGATGACATCATCTCTCACCGCCCGGCGCCCACCCTGCATCCCTGCAGTTCCCTCCTCACCATGCAGGCAGCTGCGGCAGCAGAGAGATTACATCATTTCTCTGCTGCCTGTCTCTGGGACACAAGAGACCACCTTAGCAGGTGGCAAGTGACAATCTTCATCTGGTGACAGGCAACCTGGCAAGTGACAATCCGCAACATGTGGCAGGCGACGTGGCAAGTGACAATCTGCATCTGGTGACAGGTGACGTGGCAAGTGACACACTCGGGGCTCCCACTGATTCTGCATTATGGTGAGTTAAACTATTTAATTTTTTATAACAATGTAATAATAGTAATAATGCGCTTCAATCATCCTGACACCATAACAACCATGTTGCCGTGATGATTGAAGCGCCAACACCAGCCATTTCCCCGATAGATGTACCCCAAAAAAAAATATTTTCTGGCAGTGCCCCTCCCGAGACTAGACTCTGGATCCGCCCCTGCCTGAACCTCAACCAGAGCCCCAACCTGAACCCTAACGTAAGCCCCAGCCTGAGCCCCAACCTGAGCCCAACCAGAGCCCCAACCTGAACCTCAACCAGAGCCTCAACCTGAACCTCAACTAGAGCCCCAACCTGAACTACAACCTGAGCCCCAGCCTGAGCCCCAACCTGAGCCCAACCAGAGCCCCAACCTGAACCTCAACCAGAGCCCCAACCTGAACCTTAACGTAAGCCCCAGCCTGAGCCGCAACCTGAGCCCAACCAGAGCCCCAACCTGAACCTCAACCAGAGCCTCAACCTGAACCTCAACTAGAGCCCCAACCTGAACCTCAACCTGAGCCCCAAACTGAACCTCAACCTATGCCTCAGCCTGAACCTCAACCTGAGCCCCAACCTGAGCCCAACCTGAACCGCAACCTGAACCTCAACCAGAGCCCCAACCTGAACCTCAACCAGAGCCCCAACCTGAACCACAACCTGAGCCCCAGCCTGAGCCCCAACCTGAACCGCAACCTGAACCTCAACCAGAGCCCCAACCTGAACCTCAACCAGAGCCCCAACCTGAACCACAACCTGAGCCCCAGCCTGAGCCCCAACCTGAATCTCAACCTGAGCCCTAAACTGAACCTCAACCTATGCCCCAGCCTGAACCTCAACCTGAGCCCCAACCTGAGCCCAGCCTGAGCCGCAACCTGAGCCCAACCAGAGCCCCAACCTGAACCTCAACCAGAGCCTCAACCTGAACCTCAACTAGAGCCCCAACCTGAACCTCAACCTGAGCCCCAAACTGAACCTCAACCTATGCCTCAGCCTGAACCTCAACCTGAGCCCCAACCTGAGCCCAACCTGAACCGCAACCTGAACCTCAACCAGAGCCCCAACCTGAACCTCAACCAGAGCCCCAACCTGAACCACAACCTGAGCCCCAGCCTGAGCCCCAACCTGAACTGCAACCTGAACCTCAACCAGAGCCCCAACCTGAACCTCAACCAGAGCCCCAACCTGAACCACAACCTGAGCCCCAGCCTGAGCCCCAACCTGAATCTCAACCTGAGCCCTAAACTGAACCTCAACCTATGCCCCAGCCTGAACCTCAACCTGAGCCCCAACCTGAGCCCAACCAGAGCCCCAACCTGAACCTCAACCAGAGCCTCAAGCTAAACCTCATCTAGAGCCCCAACCTGAACCTCAACCTAAACCTCAACCAGAGCCCCAACCTGAACCACAACCTGAGCCCCAACCTGAACCACAACCTGAATTTCAACCAGAGCCCCAACCTGAACCTCAACCAGAGCCCCAACCTGAACCACAACCTGAGCCCCAGCCTGAGCCCCAACCTGAGCCCAACCAGAGCCCCAACCTGAACCTCAACCGGAGCCACAACCGGAACCTTAACCTAAGCCCCAGCCTGAGCCCCAACCTGAGCCCAACCAGAGCCCCAACCTGAGCCTCAACCAGAGCCCCAACCTGAACCTCAACCTGAGCCCCAACCTGAACCTCAACCAGAGCCCCAACCTGAACCACAACCTGAGCACCAGCCTGAGCCCCAACCTGAGCCCAACCAGAGCCCCAACCTGAACCTCAACCGGAGCCCCAACCGGAACCTTAACCTAAGCCCCAGCCTGAGCCCCAACCTGAGCCCAACCAGAGCCCCAACCTGAGCCTCAACCAGAGCCCCAACCTGAACCTTAACGTAAGCCCCAGCCTGAGCCCCAACCTGAGCCCAACCAGAGCCCCAACCTGAGCCTCAACCAGAGCCCCAACCTAAACCTCAATCTGAGACCCAACCTGAACCTCAACCTGAGCCCCAGCCTGAGCCCCAGCCTGGGCCCCAGCCTGAGCCCTAACCTGTACCTCAATGTGAGCCCCAACCTGAACATCAACCTAAGCCCCAACCTGAACCTCAACCTGAACCCCAACCTGCATCTCAACCTGAGCCCCAACCTGAACCCCAACCTGCACCTCAACCAGAGCCCCAACCTGAACCTCAACCTGAGCCCCAACCTGAACCTCAACCAGAGCCCCAACCTGAACCACAACCTGAGCACCAGCCTGAGCCCCAACCTGAGCCCAACCAGAGCCCCAACCTGAACCTCAACCGGAGCCCCAACCGGAACCTTAACCTAAGCCCCAGCCTGAGCCCCAACCTGAGCCCAACCAGAGCCCCAACCTGAGCCTCAACCAGAGCCCCAACCTGAACCTTAACGTAAGCCCCAGCCTGAGCCCCAACCTGAGCCCAACCAGAGCCCCAACCTGAGCCTCAACCAGAGCCCCAACCTAAACCTCAATCTGAGACCCAACCTGAACCTCAACCTGAGCCCCAGCCTGAGCCCCAGCCTGGGCCCCAGCCTGAGCCCTAACCTGTACCTCAATGTGAGCCCCAACCTGAACATCAACCTAAGCCCCAACCTGAACCTCAACCTGAACCCCAACCTGCATCTCAACCTGAGCCCCAACCTGAACCCCAACCTGCACCTCAACCTGAGCCCCAACCATGAGTGTTCCATCTTTGATATCACTTCTGTACTGGAAATATCACCATGGTTTGGAAGAACTGATTCTACAGAATGTTCTATATTTCTGTTACATAATATTTCCCTCCTGACTCAGCACTTTCCAGATCTGTACATAGGAAGAAGTCATCAGCTGGCCGTGTTCATGGAAAGTGAGTGATGCAACCTGATTGGTATTTACAGGAAGAAAACCCAGATTTTGTTTTTTTTTAAAGGGAAAGTACAGTGCATTACCAGCCAGCATACATCTTCAGTTCAATATTTATTTTTTATTTTTTTACATTATTGCATAGTTCCATAGTTGGTAAGGTTGAATAAAGACACTGGCCCATCCATATTAGATGTAGAAATTTGTGGGTTAGTCAATTGAAACACGGTAGATTCCATCTTCAATCGCTCAGCCTGCTTACTGTTGAGATATACAGTGAAACCTCGGATTGCGAGTAATGTGGTTTACGAGCGTTTCGCAATACAAACTATTTAAAAAAAAAAATCCTGACTCAATTTGCGAGCGTTGTCTCGCAAGACGAGCAGGAGTCAAGCCGCTGGGGTGTGCAGTACCGCATTTGGCCAGAGGTGCGGGGGTACCGGAGACACTTGGAGACACTCGGGAACTGAGTGTCTCTGGTGCCCCCGCACCTCTGGCCACATGCAGTACTGCATACCCTGGTGCCCCCGCACCTCTGGCCACATGCGGTACTGCATACACTGGCGCCCCCCGCACCTCTGGCCACATACAGTACTGCATACACCAGCGTTATTTTATTCTCCAGGGTGTCTGCTTTCAGAAGATATATCATGATTCAGGCCTAAAATGATTTTTTAAACGTGTGCAAAAAAACCCCCCAAAAAACCCCTCCGCTATATTGATGACCTTTGTCCGCCGCAGGTATCCAAAACTTCTAGTGTGCGGAATACCCCCCGCCCCCCGCCAGTCCCTATAGGTCCTAAAAGCTTCTTCATTTCTTCATCCCTTTTGATTTTGATAACATTTTAACGTTTAAATGTCCAAATATTCAAATATTCACAGGCATACGGGGCGCAGCCCCCCTAATCCATGCGCCCGGCCCCTAATCTATATGCGTGGCGCCGGACGCATGAATTTCAATGGGGTTTTTTATTTTTGAATCACATGATTAGTGCCGGAGCACTGCGCCCCCCGAGCCCACCCAATTGCGTGACAAATATCGAATTAATATTCGCCAACGTCTTCCTGTTCTCTCCTCCCGGTCCTGAGATCTGATTGGCCGCGAGTCCAAAGTCCTGATTGTCCGGAAGGAGAAGCAACCGCCGGGACTCGGGAGGAGACGCAGGGGGGGCAAGCCACCGAAGCCGCGACCTGGATGGGGTAATTGCTGGGCTGGCGGGCGATGGGCAAGCGGAGCGGCGATTGAGCAATGGGGAGGGTGGCGATCGATCGATCACCGGGGCTGGTTGGCTGGCTTGGGTCACCCCCCCTCCCCCCCAAGAAAATTGAGCACCAGCCGCCACTGCATTTGGCACAGTGAACGTTCTCCTAATTTTTTTAGGATGTATCCCTTACGTTTGGAAGTTTTTCTAGGACTTACTGTATCTCTAAAAAAACTTCTGAATGTAAGAGATACCTCCTAAAAAAAAACTTCAGTATCTCTTACATTCAGAAGGTTTTTTTAGGATGTACAGTATCTCACAAAAGTAAGTACACCCCTCACTGTTTTGTAAATCTTTTCTTCTATCTTTTCATGTGACAACACTGAAGAAATGACACTTGTCTACAATGTAAAGTAGTGAGTGTACAGCTTGTATAACAGTGTAAATTTGCTGTCCCCTCAAAATAACTCAACACACAGCCATTAATGTCTAAACCACTGGCAACAAAAGTCAGTACACCCCTAAGTGAAAATGTCCAAATTGGGCCCAAAGTGTCAATATTTTGTGTGGTCACCATGATTTTCCAGCACTGCCTTAACCCTCTTGGACATGGAGGTCACCAGAGCTTCACAGGTTGTCACTGGAGTCCTCTTCCCCTCCTCCATGATGACATCACAGAGCTGGTGGATGTTAGAGACCTTGCGCTCCTCCACCTTCCGTTTGAGGATGTCCCACAGATGATCAATAGGGTTTAGGTCTGGAGACATGCTTGGCCAGTCCATCACCTTTACCCTCAGCTTCTTTAGCAAGGCAGTGGTGCTCTTGGAGGTGTGTTTGGGGTGGTTATCATGTTGGAATACTGCCCTGCGGTCCAGTCTCTGAAGGGAGGGGATCATGCTCTGCTTCAGTATATCACAGTACATGTTGGCATTCATGGTTCCCTCAATGATCTGTAGCCCCCCAGTGCCGGCAGCACTCATGCAGCCCCAGACCATGACACTCCCACCACCATGCTTGACTGTAGACAAGACACACTTGTCTTTGTCCTCCTCACCTGGTTTCCGCCACACACGCTTGTCACCATCTGAACCAAATACGTTTATCTTGGTCTCATCAGACCACAGGACATGGTTCCAGTAATCCATGTCCTTAGTCTGCTTGTCTTCAGCAAACTGTTTGTGGACTTTCTTGTACATCATCTTTAGAAGAGGCTTCCTTCTGGGATGACAGCCATGCAGACCAATTTGATGCAGTGTGCGGCGTATGGTCTGAGCACTGACAGGCTGACCCCCCCACCCCTACAACCTCTGCAGCAATGCTGGCAGCACTTATACGTCTATTTCCCAAAGACAACCTCTGGATATGACGCTGAGCACGTGACCTCAACTTCTTTGGTGGACCATGGTGAGGCCTGTTCTGAGTGGAACCTGTCCTGTTATACCGCTGTATGGTCTTGGCCACCGTGCTGCAGATCAGTTTCAGGGTCTTGGCAATCTTCTTATAGCCTAGGCCATCTTTATGTAGAGCAACAATTCTTTTTTTCAGATCCTCAGAGAGTTCTTTGCCATGAGGTGCCATGTTGAACTTCCAGTGACCAGTATGAGAGAGTGAGAGCGATAACACCAAATTTAACACACCTGCTCCCCATTCACACCTGAGACCTTGTAACACTAACGAGTCACATGACACCGGGGAGGGAAAATGGCTAATTGGGCTCAATTTGGACATTTTCACTTAGGGGTGTACTGACTTTTGTTGCCAGCGGTTTAGACATTAATGGCTGTGTGTTGAGTTATTTTGAGGGGACAGTAAATTTACACTGTTATACAAGCTGTACACTCACTACTTTACATTGTAGACAAGTGTCATTTCTTCAGTGTTGTCACATGAAAAGATAGAAGAAAAGATTTACACAAATGTGAGTGAGGGGTGTACTTACTTTTGTCAGATACTGTATCTCTTACATTCAGAGCCCTCAAGTGCTTAAAAAGGTCCTGTCAGTACATTTCAGTGATGATTCTCATTATTGGATAATCCTTCTTTAGGACGTATCTCTTATTCCGCACATTACATACACATGACTGGCACCCGAGCAGAACTCATCGGAGGTGACCAGACTTGTCCTTCTACACATGGAAGGCTTGGGCCCGGGACAGATTATTCCGGTAGGTCCTCCTAGAAAAGACCTCAGAGTTTTTATGATCAGGAAGGTCTTGTTGAGGGAATCGGTGATATGTAGCACCTATTAAGCTCGGGGGTCTCCGGAGGTCACAGCGGCCCATAAAGATAGAAGATTCTGCAGGATTAAAATGTTTCCATAATAATGATAAGTTTCTAGTGAAGACATTGCAGGGCCGTCGGCCGGTACGATTCTGACCTTGCTGCGGTAAATCAGGTTTTTATGACGGCAGTAAAAGAAGTTTCCAGGTCTGATATTATGGAGAAGAGATGTGAGCGTTCACTATAGAGGGGTCCATGGCAGGTATATTGTTATAGGGTCCAAATAAAATATATACAATGTAACATGTGTGTCCCACTAAAGTCACAATACCTGTATGTCCTTTATATAAAACCCCCAATAGTCATAATATTCCTCTATATCAGTGTGTCATTGTTCTGGGGGCCCCAAGTGTCAGGGTGTCATTGTTCTGGACCCCCAAGTGTCAGGGTGTCATTGTTCTGGACCCCCAAGTGTCAGGGTGTCATTGTTCTGGACCCCCAAGTGTCAGGGTGTCATTGTTCTGGACCCCCAAGTGTCAGGGTGTCATTGTTCTGGACCCCCAAGTGTCAGTGTGTCATTGTTCTGGGACCCCCAAGTGTCAGTGTGTTATTGTTTTGGACCCCCAAGTGTCAGAGTGTCATTGTTCTGGACCCCCAAGTGTCAGTGTGTCATTGTTCTGGACCCCCAAGTGTCAGTGTGTCATTGTTCTGGGACCCCCAAGTGTCCGGGTGTCATTGTTCTGGACCCCCAAGTGTCAGGGTGTCATTGTTCTGGACCCCCAAGTGTCTGGGTGTCATTGTTCTGGGACCCCCAAGTGTCAGGGAGTCATTGTTCTGGACCCCCAAGTGTCAGGGTGTCATTGTTCTGGACCCCCAAGTGTCAGGGTGTCATTGTTCTGGGACCCCCAAGTGTCAGGGTGTCATTGTTCTGGGACCCCCAAGTGTCAGGGTGTCATTGTTCTGGACCCCCAAGTGTCAGGGTGTCATTGTTCTGGACCCCCAAGTGTCAGTGTGTCATTGTTCTGGACCCCCAAATGTCAGTGTGTCATTGTTCTGGACCCCCAAGTGTCAGTGTGTCATTGTTCTGGACCCCCAAGTGTCAGTGTGTCATTGTTCTGGGACCCCCAAGTGTCAGTGTGTCATTGTTCTGGACCCCCAAATGTCAGGGTGTCATTGTTCTGGACCCCCAAGTGTCTGGGTGTCATTGTTCTGGACCCCCAAATGTCAGCGTGTCACTGTTCTGGACCCCCAAGTGTCAGTGTGTCATTGTTCTGGACCCCCAAATGTCAGCGTGTCACTGTTCTGGACCCCCAAGTGTCAGTGTGTTATTGTTTTGGACCCCCAAGTGTCAGGGTGTCATTGTTCTGGACCCCCAAGTGTCAGTGTGTCATTGTTCTGGGACCCCCAAGTGCCAGTGTGTCATTGTTCTGGGACCCCCAAGTGTCAGGGTGTCATTGTTCTGGACCCCCAAGTGTCAGGGTGTCATTGTTCTGGACCCCCAAGTGTCAGTGTGTCATTGTTCTGGACCCCCAAGTGTCAGTGTGTCATTGTTCTGGGGGCCCCAAGTGTCAGTGTGTCATTGTTCTGGACCCCCAAGTGTCAGGGTGTCATTGTTCTGGGACCCCCAAGTGTCAGTGTGTTATTGTTTTGGACCCCCAAGTGTCAGGGTGTCATTGTTCTGGACCCCCAAGTGTCAGGGTGTCATTGTTCTGGACCCCTGTCAGTGTGTCACTGTTCTGGACCCCTGTCAGTGTGTCATTGTTCTGGGACCCCCAAGTGTCAGAGTGTCATTGTTCTGGACCCCCAAGTGTCAGGGTGTCATTGTTCTGGGACCCCCAAGTGTCAGGGTGTCTTTGTTCTGGGACCCCCAAGTGTCTGGGTGTCATTGTTCTGGGACCCCCAAGTGTCAGGGTGTCATTGTTCTGGGACCCCCAAGTGTCAGGGTGTCATTGTTCTGGACCCCCAAGTGTCAGGGTGTCATTGTTCTGGGACCCCCAAGTGTCAGGGTGTCTTTGTTCTGGGACCCCCAAGTGTCTGGGTGTCATTGTTCTGGGACCCCCAAGTGTCAGGGTGTCATTGTTCTGGGACCCCCAAGTGTCAGGGTGTCATTGTTCTGGGACCCCCAAGTGTCAGTGTGTCATTGTTCTGGACCCCCAAGTGTCAGTGTGTCATTGTTCTGGACCCCCAAGTGTCAGGGTGTCATTGTTCTGGACCCCCAAGTGTCAGGGTGTCATTGTTCTGGACCCTCAAGTGTCAGTGTGTCACTGTTCTGGACCCCCAAGTGTCAGTGTGTCATTGTTCTGGACCCCCAAATGTCAGTGTGTCACTGTTCTGGACCCCCAAGTGTCAGGGTGTCATTGTTCTGGACCCCCAAGTGTCAGTGTGTCATTGTTCTGGACCCCCAAATGTCAGGGTGTCATTGTTCTGGGGGGCCCAAGTGTCAGGGTGTCAATGTTCTGAGACCCCCAAGTGTCAGGGTGTCATTGTTCTGGGACCCCCAAGTGTCAGGGTGTCATTGTTCTGGGATCCCTCAAGTGTCAGTGTGTCATTGTTTTGGGACCCCCAAGTGTCAGAGTGTCATTGTTCTGGGACCCCCAAGTGTCAGGGTGTCATTGTTCTGGGACCCCCAAGTGTCAGGGTGTCATTGTTCTGGGACCCCCAAGTGTCAGGGTGTCATTGTTCTGGACCCCCAAGTGTCAGGGTGTCATTGTTCTGGGGTCCCCAAGTGTCAGTGTGTCATTGTTCTGGACCCCCAAGTGTCAGGGTGTCATTGTTCTGGGACCCCCTTTGTCACGGTTGGGGGTTCTTTCCAGGCACTAACAATCTTCTCATATTGTATCATTTTCTGTCTTCCTTTCGCTCGGTATGGTGACACATTATTAAGGGGTATTATCGGCACATACAATAAGTCAGGTCATTGAGTTGGGGACGAAGAGCACGGCGAGGGGAGGACACAGCGGCTGACATTTCTGTAGACGAGTTCACACACCGGCGGCGGCGGTCGGCGACAATCTGAGTTTTTTGTGGAAAGTAGAAATCCGTATTTTACTTTCTTGCTCTCCCCGGGCCTCGCCGGGATGATTACGGTTCCATTAATGGCTGTTTTACTGCCGCATAAAACATGTCAGGACAAATCTAGATCACACGGCCGCGGCCTGTGCGCGGCGCTGGATGAGGAGAATAGGGAATGACAGCTGGTGTGACGGATCGGACGCCACCGAGAGGACGAGCTCAGGAGACACTCCACCGCCTGGTGTCTGAGAGAAGAGAAGTCCCCGGAGAGAAGACCCCGGAGAGAAGACCCCGGAGAGAGGTCCCCAGAGAGAAGACCCCGGAGAGAAGACCCCAGAGAGAAGTCCCCGGAGAGAAGACCCCGGAGAGAAGACCCCGGAGAGAAGACCCCAGAGAGAAGTCCCCGGAGAGAAGTCCAAGGAGAGAAGACCAAGGAGAGAAGACCCCGGAGAGAAGACCAAGGAGAGAAGACCAAGGAGAGAAGACCCCAGAGAGAAGTCCCCAGAGAGAAGACCCCGGGAGAAGACCCCAGAGAGAAGACCCTGGAGAGAAGACCCCGGAGAGAAGACCCCGGAGAGAAGACCCCGGACAGAAGTCCCCAGAGAGAAGACCCCAGAGAGAAGACCCCGGAGAGAAGTCCTTGGAGAGAAGACCCCAGAGAGAAGACCCCAGAGAGAAGTCCCCAGAGAAAAGACCCCGGGAGAAGACCCCGGAGAGAAGACCCTGGAGAGAAGACCCCGGAGAGAAGACCCCAGAGAGAAGACCCTGAAGAGAAGACCCCGGAGAGAAGACCCCGGAGAGAAGACCCCAGAGAGAAGACCCCAGAGAGAAGTCCCCAGAGAGAAGACCCCGGAGAGAAGACCCCGGAGAGAAGTCCCTGGAGAAGAGAGCCTGGAGAGAAGACCCCGGAGAGAAGTCCCCAGAGAGAAGACCCCGGAGAGAAGTCCCCAGAGAGAAGACCCCGGAGAGAAGACCCCGGAGAGAAGACATCGAAGAGAAGTCCCCGGAGAGAAGACCCCGGAGAGAAGACCCCGGAGAGAAGTCCCCGGAGAGAAGTCCCCGGAGAGAAGACCCCAGAGAGAAGACCCCGAAGAGAAGTCCTCGGAGAGAAGACCCCAGAGAGAAGACCCCGGAGAGAAGTCCCCGGAGAAGAGAGCCTGGAGAGAAGACCCCGGAGAGAAGTCCTTGGAGAGAAGACCCCGGAGAGAAGTCCTCGGAGAGAAGACCCCAGAGAGAAGACCCCAAAGAGAAGTCCCCGGAGAGAAGACCCCAGAGAGAAGTCCCTGGAGAGAAGTCCCTGGAGAGAAGTCCCCGGAGAGAAGACCCCGGAGAGAAGACCTCGGAGAGAAGACCCCGGAGAGAAGACCCCGGAGAGAAGTCCCCGGAGAGAAGACCCCGGAGAGAAGACCCCGGAGAGAAGTCCCCGGAGAGAAGACCCCAGAGAGAAGACCCCGGAGAGAAGTCCCCGGAGAGAAGACCTCGGAGAGAAGACCCCGGAGAGAAGACCCCGGAGAGAAGACCCCGGAGAGAAAACCCCCGGAGAGAAGTCCTCAGAGAGAAGACCCCGGAGAGAAGTCCTCGGAGAGAAGACCCCGGAGAGAAGACCCCGGAGAGAAGACCCCGGAGAGAAGTCCCCAGAGACAATCACATAGAAAGTACACCTATGGAGTCATGGATCTTCAGGAGCTCAGTGTACTGTCTACCAGTCTCTGAGTGCGCACAACAGTTGTGAAGAATGGTCCTCTGAAGTGTTTTTTTTTCCTCATATCTATAGGACAATGTTATATACAGTGCCTTGAAAAAGTATTCATACCCCGTGAAATCTTCTACATTTTGTCATATTACAACCAAAAACATAAATGTATTTTATTGGGATTTTATGTGATAGACCAACACAAAGTGTCACATAATTGTGAAGTGGAAGGAAAATTATTATTATTATTATACAGGATTTATATAGCGCCAACAGTTGAGGGCAGACATTACAGTTACATTACAATTTGGTACAAGAGGAATTAGAGGGCCCTGATCATTAGAGCTTACAATCTAGGAGGGAGGGTCAAATGATACAAAAGGTAATAGCTGTGGGGGGGTGAGCTGATGGAGGAAGTAAAACAGTGTATTAGTTAGAAGCAGGATAGGCGTCTTTGAAGAGAAGGGTTTTCAGGAATCGCCTAAAGATGGATAGATTAGGGGACAGTTGGACAGATTGGGGTAGTGAGTTCCAAAGGATGGGAGAAGCTCTGGAGAAATCCTGGAGGCGAGCATGGGAGGAGGTGACAAGGGAGCTAGAGAGCAGGAGGTCCTGGGAGGACTGAAGAGAACGGCTTGGTTGGTATTTTGGGACTAGGTTAGTGATGTAACTGGGGGCCGAGTTATGGATGGCTTTGTACTAGAGGGGCCAGGATACAGTACCTCTGGAGGGTCCGGGAGGAGCAAGATGGCCGCCGGAGCTCCGGACCAGGCCGAAGCCGCGGCCTGGATTTTAAACTGCCGCCGTACGGGAGGGTACCGCTCCGTTTAGACCCCTGACTGGAGGTCCGTGGTGCAGGGTCTGTGTGTGGTAGGAGATCCAGATGTCAGTCAGGAAGGAGTATTGCTGTGGAGGCCGGGTGAAGCAAGATGGCCGCCGGAATCAACTAGGCCGAAGCCGCGGCCTGTATTTGTGGCTGCCGCCGCGGAGGATCGCCGTGACGATCGGATGCCCCATCCGATCAAATGCCCGCTGAGTTGGCTCTGTATATGTGAAGGGCCTCTGGGGGATATGTCAGGTTGTTGCAGGATGTCACTGGAAAGCAGGATTGATGTGGATTCAGGAGTATTGGACGGAGCTCGGGTCTTACACGTCCTACTCCATGTTGTAGCAGGCCACGCCCCCCTATGGATGGCTTTGTAAATTATTGTTAGTACTTTGAATTTTATTCGTTGGGTGAGTGGAAGCCAGTGGAGGGATTGGTAGAGAGGGGTGGAGGACACTGAATGGAGACCAGTGGAGGGATTGGCAGAGAGGGGTGGAGGACACTGAATGGAGGCCAGTGGAGGGATTGGTAGAGAGGGGTGGAGGACACTGAATGGAGACCAGTGGAGGGATTGGTAGAGAGGGGTGGAGGACACTGAATGGAGACCAGTGGAGGGATTGGCAGAGAGGGGTGAAGGACACTGAATGGAGACCAGTGGAGGGATTGGTAGAGAGGGGTGGAGGACACTGAATGGAAGCCAGTGGAGGGATTGGTAGAGAGGGGTGGAGGACACTGAATGGAGACCAGTGGAGGAATTGGCAGAGAGGGGTGGAGGACACTGAATGGAGGTCAGTGGAGGGATTGGTAGAGAGGGGTGGAAGACACTGAATGGAGGTCAGTGGAGGGATTGGCAGAGAGGGGTGGAGGACACTGAATGGAGGTCAGTGGAGGGATTGGTAGAGAGGGGTGGAGGACACTGAATGGAGGCCAGTGGACGAAATGTAAGGGAGGGGTGGAGGACACTGAATGGAGGCCAGTGGAGGGATTGGTAGAGAGGGGTCGAAGACACTGAATGGAGGTCAGTGGAGGGATTGGTAGGGAGGGGTGGAAGACACTGAATGGAGCTCAGTGGAGGGATTGGCAGAGAGGGGTGGAGGACACTGAATGAAGATCAGTGGAGGGATTGGTAGAGAGGAGTGGAGGACACTGAATGGAGGCCAGTGGAGGGATTGGCAGAGGGGGGTGGAGGACACTGAATGGAGACCAGTGGAGGGATTGGTAGAGAGGGGTGGAGGACACTGAATGGAGACCAGTGGAGGGATTGGTAGAGAGGGGTGGAGGACACTGAATGGAGGTCAGTGGAGGGATTGGTAGAGAGGGGTGGAAGACACTGAATGGAGATCAGTGGAGGGATTGGCAGAGAGGGGTGGAGGACACTGAATGGAGATCAGTGGAGGGATTGGTAGAGAGGAGTGGAGGACACTGAATGGAGGCCAGTGGAGGGATTGGCAGAGAGTGGTGGAGGACACTGAATGGAGACCAGTGGAGGGATTGGCAGAGAGGGGTGGAGGACACTGAATGGAGGTCAGTGGAGGGATTGGCAGAGAGGGGTGGAGGACACTGAATGGAGACCAGTGGAGGGATTGGTAGAGAGGGGTGAAGGACACTGAATGGAGACCAGTGGAGGGACTGGTAGAGAGGGGTGGAGGACACTGAATTGAGACCAGTGGAGGGATTGGTAGAGAGGGGTGGAGGACACTGAATGGAGGTCAGTGGAGGGATTGGTAGAGAGGGGTGGAGGACACTGAATGGAGACCAGTGGAGGGACTGGTAGAGAGGGGTGGAGGACACTGAATGGAGGTCAGTGGAGGGATTGGTAGAGAGGGGTGGAAGACACTGAATGGAGATCAGTGGAGGGATTGGCAGAGAGGGGTGGAGGACACTGAATGGAGACCAGTGGAGGGATTGGTAGAGAGGGGTGGAGGACACTGAATGGAGGTCAGTGGAGGGATTGGTAGAGAGGGGTGGAAGACACTGAATGGAGATCAGTGGAGGGATTGGCAGAGAGGGGTGGAGAACACTGAATGGAGATCAGTGGAGGGATTGGTAGAGGGGGGTGGAGGACACTGAATGGAGGCCAGTGGAGGGATTGGTAGAGAGGGGTGGAGGACACTGAATGGAGGTCAGTGGAGGGATTGGTAGAGAGGGGTGGAGGACACTGAATGGAGGCCAGTGGAGGGATTGGTAGAGAGGGGTGGAGGACACTGAATGGAGGTCAGTGGAGGGATTGGTAGAGAGTGGTGGAGGACACTGAATGGAGACCAGTGGAGGGATTGGTAGAGAGGGGTGGAGGACACTGAATGGAGACCAGTGGAGGGATTGGTAGAGAGGGGTGGAGGACACTGAATGGAGGTCAGTGGAGGGATTGGTAGAGAGGGGTGGAGGACACTGAATGGAGACCAGTGGAGGGATTGGTAGAGAGGGGTGGAGGACACTGAATGGAGGTCAGTGGAGGGATTGGTAGAGAGGGGTGGAAGACACTGAATGGAGATCAGTGGAGGGATTGGCAGAGAGGGGTGGAGGACACTGAATGGAGATCAGTGGAGGGATTGGTAGAGAGGGGTGGAGGACACTGAATGGAAGCCAGTGGAGGGATTGGTAGAGAGGGGTGGAGGACACTGAATGGAGGTCAGTGGAGAGATTGGTAGAGAGGGGTGGAGAACACTGAATGGAGATCAGTGGAGGGATTGGTAGAGGGGGGTGGAGGACACTGAATGGAGGCCAGTGGAGGGATTGGTAGAGAGGGGTGGAGGACACTGAATGGAGGTCAGTGGAGGGATGGGTAGAGAGGGGTGGAGGACACTGAATGGAGGCCAGTGGAGGGATTGGTAGAGAGGGGTGGAGGACACTGAATTGAGGTCAGTGGAGGGATTGGTAGAGAGTGGTGGAGGACACTGAATGGAGACCAGTGGAGGGATTGGTAGAGAGGGGTGGAGGACACTGAATGGAGACCAGTGGAGGGATTGGCAGAGAGAAGTGGAGGACACTGATTGGTTGGTAAGGTGGATGAGTCTTGCAGCGGCATTCATTATGGACTGAAGAGGGGAGGATCCAATGAGGAGGGAGTTGCAGTAGTCGAGGTGAGAGATAACCACGGAGTGAATTAGAAGCTTGGTGATGTCATTAGTTAAAAAGGGGCATATTCTAGAGATGTTGCGGGGGTTGAGGCGGCATGATTTGGACAGGAGTTGGATGTGGGCCTGAAAGGACAGTTCAGAGTCTAAGGTTACACCTAGCACCCTGGCATGTGGGGACGGACTGATAGATGTGCCATTGATCTTGACAGAGAAGTCAGGGGAGGGGGTACGTGGGGGAGGAAATATTAAGAGCTTGGTTTTAGACAGATTCAGTTTGAGGAAGTGGTTTGACATCCAGGCCGATATGTCTGTTAGTAGATCAGTGATGCATGAGAAGACTGACGGGGTGAGCTGAGGGGCAGAGAGATAGATTTGGGTGTCATCAGCATATAAATGGTAGTGGAAGCCATGGGAGGCTATCAGCTGACCCAGGGAGGACGTGTAGCTCGAGAATAGTAGAGGTCCAAGGACAGAACCTTGGGGGGACCCCAACGGTAAGAGAAGTTGGAGAAGAGCAAGTGGAGTTGTAAGTGACATTGAAGGTGCGGTGAGATAGGTAAGATTCGAACCAACGGAGAGCGCAGCCATGGAGACCAAGCAAATTGAGTTTTTTGAGGAGGAGGGGGTGGTCAACTGTATCAAAGGCAGCAGAAAGGTCCAAGAGTAAGAGTATGGAATAATGACCGTTGGTTTTGGCTGTTAGTAAGTCGTTTGTGAGTTTTAGGAGGGCACTTTCTGTGGAGTGCTGTGGGCGAAATCCAGACTAAAGGGGAACAAGAAGGTTATTCTCAATGAGGTGGTCGCTCAGTCGATTGTAGACTAAACATTCAAGGAGTTTGGAGGCAAAAGGGAGTAAAGAGATGGGTCTTAGGTTGTTAAGATTGGGGGGGTCCAATGAGGCCTTTTTTGGTATGGGAGTGACTAGCACATGTTTTAGAGGGTTGGGGAAGATGCCAGTAGAGAGTGAGAGGTTGAAGATATGATTTAAGGAATGTAGGATTGGGTGAGATGGTGACTGTAATATTTGAGAAGAACAGGGTTCAGGTAGTAGGAGGTTAGGTGGGCATTATAAAGAAGTTTAGTGACTTCCTCTATAGTAGCTGGGTTAAAAGAGGGAAGTATTGATTGCGCAGGAGGACAAGGAGTGTAAAGTGAGGGAGATATCTGTAGAGTGGAGATCTCGAGACGAATTGTCTCAATCTTATTTTTGAAGTGATTAGCAATCTCCTGGGCAGTGAGTAAGTTAGTGGGTGGGGGTAATGGAGGACGAAGTAGAGTGGTGAAGGTAGAAAAGAGTTGACGGGGACTGCGTGAGAGGGTGTTAATGAGAGTGATAAAGTAGGTCTGTTTGGCAGTGAGGAGGCAGGAATGGTATTTTTGGAGGGCAGATTTATATTGGCTGAAATCTTGCTGTGACTTATTTTTACGCCACAGACGCTCAAGAGAGCGGCTACGTTTTTTGAGGCTTCTGGTATTGTCTGTCTTCCAGGGTTGTAGCGGTCGGGGCCCGATTCTGTGCGTAGTGAGGGGGGGGCGAAGGTATCCAGGGTGGATGACAGTGAACTATTGTAGACAGAGGTGGCCAAGTTGGGGCAGGACAAGGATGAGATTTTGTCATAGAGACAATCTGTAGCAGAATAAAGAAGAGAAGGGTTAAGATGGCGAAGGTTTCTACGGGTAATAGTTTGGTAGATGGAAGCCAAGGAGGAGGCAGACAAGGAGAGAGTGAAACTAATAAGGTGGTGATCAGAAAAAGGAAAGGGAAAGTTGGAGAGTTTGGAGAGGTTGTGCAAAGGTAGGAGAATATGAGGTCAAGGTAGTTGCCAACAGAGTGAGTAGAAGCGCTTGTCCATTGTTTTAGGTCAAAAGAGGAGGTTAGGCTCAGCAGCTTAGAAGTAGCGGGAGTGTTTAGATTAACAGGGATGTTGAAGTCACCAAGAATGATTGTTGGAATTTCAGAAGAGAGAAAGTAGGGTAGCCAGGCAGAGAAGTCGTCAAGGAAGCTTGGTACCGGTCCAGGGGGGCCGATAGATCACAGCAATTCTCAATGAAACTGGAGAAAATAGATGAATACAGTGAGCTTCAATTGAGGAGAGGGACAGAGAGGGAGGGGTGGATGAAGAACCTGAAAAGTGATTTGAGGGGATAGGAGGATTCCAACACCACCTCCTTTCCGTCCACTAGGCCTGGGAGAGCGAGTCCACAGGAGGCCACCATAGGAGAGAGGAGCAGGAGAAGGAAGGTCAGATTCTTGAATCCAGGTCTCAGTAATTGCAGGTAGGTTCACGGAGTTTGTGATAAATAGGTCATGGACGGTGGTGAGTTTGTTACTGTGACAGACTCACCTGGGATAGAGGCTTTTGGAGGGGACTGAATGTGAGCCTCTTGCCTACAGATTATGGGCCCTGGCATTTGGGGTACCCTTGAGGTGTTGTTACTTTGGCTTCGGGTCCTTGTCCCCCAGGACACACAGACTCTGTGGACCCTGTATTTGCCATAGTAGCAATAGTGACTGAGTCATACTGTTGGGACTCATACTGTGAGAAAATGCTAATGTCATCAACAATGAGTTGAATACCCTTAGAACCTGTGGTAAGCCAGACTAAACTCATTTACATTAAACACATTATAGCTGACATCAGACAGGTGAGTGGAGTCCCAACAGTATGACTCAGTCACTATTGCTACTATGACAAATACAGGGTCCCCAGAGTCTGTGTGTCCTGGGAGACAAGGACCCGAAGCCAAAGTAACAACACCTCAAGGGTACCCCAAATGCCAGGGCCCATAATCTGTAGGCAAGAGGCTGACATTCAGTCCCCTCCAAAAGCCTCTATGCCGGGTGAGTCTGTCACAGTTACAAACAGAGCGGACATTCCAAAGGGCACAGGAGAAGGGGGGCTTAAAATACTGATTTAAAATTGTAAACAAAAAGTGTCAGGAAAGGCCGGGAGTCCTTCAGTTGGTTGTATTTAGTAACTCAAAAAAGAAGGATATATATCGCGCTCTCTATATTTTTAAGATTTTTTAAAATTAAAAAAATAAATAAAGCCCAAAATTAAAAACGTAACTTAAAAAGTGCACATATGCCGGTGCACATCAGATTACATGCAAGCGCACTCGAAATGTCTCACGCAAGAGGGAGGCCTTATCCCTTCCTGTTTGCAGAATGATCTTATAGGCTCCTCCCAACGCGTTGTGTCACAGACTCACATGACTTCCTCAGGGAAACACGTATTGCAATATCTGCACACTAAGAATCTCCTTTTTACAAGCAAGAGTTTGCTATACAGTACATAGGAGTTAGTAGCGGGTTGGACCCCCTTTATGAGGTCCCCCTTGCTAGTAGCGGGTTGGACCCCCCTTTATAAGGTTCCCCTTGCTAGTAGCGGGTTGGACCCCCTTTATTAGGTCCCCCTTGTTAATACCGGGTTGGACCCCCTTTATTAGGTCCCCCTTGCTGGTAGTGGGTTGGACCCCCTTTATTAGGTCCCCCTTGCTAGTAGCGGGTTGGACCCCCTTTATTAGGTCCCCCTTGCTAGTAGCGGGTTGGACCCCCTTTATTAGGTCCCCCTTGCTAGTAGCAGGTTGGACCCCCTTTATTAGGTCCCCTTTGCTAGTAGCGGGTTGGACCCCCTTTATTAGGTCCCCCTTGCTAGTAGCTGGTCTCTCTCCAGGGACGGTCCATCCATTAGGGGGGGCGCCACCCCCTCTCTCCAGCCTTGCACAAATCTATTCATGGCCGCCACCCCCTATTCAGGTGACCAGCCCCTTTGAGGACGCCGGCTCCTGAATTACAGCGGCGGGGGGTTTTAAGCACCTGATTGGAGCTGGAGGCTCTAATAGGCTTCAAAATAGGGTGGGCTCGGAGCGCAGAGCGTTGCCTCTGGACCCCACCCAGGTGTGTTATAAAAGCGAATCAGGTAGCGCGGGTCTGATACCCGTCACCTGATTGGCTGAATGGACAGGTGCTGTTATCGGATGCCTATCAGGAAGCAAGAAGAGACACAGGGAGGACACAGCTCACCGCTGACGGACCCGCCACCAAGATGGGGTAAGTGCCGGTCAGACAGCGGGGGGGGGGGGGCGAGGGGGAGTTCACAATGGCGGGATTTGATGGGGTTTTTTTTCAGAATTTTTCAGTTTGCGCCCCCCAAAAAATTTTGAGCACCCTCCGCCACTGAGCCTCAGTTTCCTGTTCTTATCTGACAGGAGTGGCACCCGGTGTGGTCTTCTGCTGCTGTAGCCCATCTGCTTCAAGGTTGGATGTGTTGTGTGTTCAGAGATGGTACTCTGCATACCTTGGTTGGTTATTGGAGTTCCTGTTGTCTTTCTATCACCTGGAACCAGTCTGCCCCATTCTCCTCTGACCTCAACAAGGCATTTTCCTCCACACAACTGCCGCTCACTGGATATTTTCTCATTTTTTCCCCACCAATCTTTGTAAACCCCGAGAGATGGTTGTGTGTGAAAATCCCAGAAATACTCAGACCGGCCCCGTCTGCCACCAACAACTGCGCCACGTTCAAAGTCACCGAGATCCCCTTTCTTCACCATTCTGATGCAGCAAGTCGTCTTCACCACGTCTAGATGCTTCAATGCATTGAGCTGCTGCCCTGTGATTGGCTGATTAGCAATCTGTGTTATCGAGCGACTGAAGAGGTGTACCTAATAAAGTGGCCGGGGTTTGTGTACTTTTTTCGGTTCAGCAGATAACACGGCGCACCTTTTAGGTGATTTTGCGCTTCCTTCTCTCGTTATTATTCAGAAACGTTCGGCAAACATTTCCTTCACTGCTGAAGATTGTAAAACATTTTTTGCACGTCGCTGCCGCCTGCAGCTTTCACAGAGGGAGGGTCCGGGTACCTGCAGGTTTCAGTTGTCTTTGATGTGGGGGAGGGCGAGGACAGGAAACGTCACAAACTGCCGGCTTCGCTCCGCCGCGCAACACGGAGAATAAGACAGGAAAGTGACATTGTGCAACGCCGGCGGAGCGCGAGCTTAAAGGGGAACCGCGACCAAGTGCAAGCAAGACAGCGACCCACCCGGACGGTGCCGACAACTCGCACACAATGCACCCGCCCCGGACGGGTCCGGCGCCGACAACTCACACACAATGCACCCGCCCCGGACGGGTCAGGCGCCGACAACTCACACACAATGCACCCGCCCCGGACGGGTCAGGCGCCGACAACTCGCAAACAATGCACCCGCCCGGACGGGTCCGGCGCCGACAACTCACACACAATGCACCCGCCCCGGACGGGTCAGGCACCGACAACTCACACACAACGCACCCGCCCGCACGGGTCCGGCACCTACAACTCGCACACAACGCACCCGCCCGGACGGGTCCGGCACCTACAACTCGCACACAATACACCCGCCCACACGGGTCCGGCACCTACAACTCGCACACAACACACCCGCCCGGACGGGTCCGGCACCTACAACTCGCACACAACGCACCCGCCCGCACGGGTCCGGCACCTACAACTCGCACACGACGCACCCGCCCGGACGGGTCCGGCACCTACAACTCGCACACAATACACCCGCCCACACGGGTCCGGCACCTACAACTCGCACACAATGCACCCGCCCGGACGGGTCTGGCACCTACAACTCGCACACAACGCACCCGCCCGCACGGGTCCGGCACCTACAACTCGCACACAATGCACCCGCCCGGACGGGTCAGGCGCCGACAACTCACACACAATGCACCCGCCCCGGACGGGTCCGGCACCTACAACTCGCACACAATGCACCCGCCCGGACGGGTCAGGCGCCGACAACTCACACACAATGCACCCGCCCCGGACGGGTCCGGCACCTACAACTCGCACACAATGCACCCGCCCCGGACGGGTCCGGCGCCGACAACTCGCACACAATACACCCGCCCACACGGGTCCGGCACCTACAACTCGCACACAACACACCCGCCCGGATGGGTCCGGCACCTACAACTCGCACACAACGCACCCGCTCGGACGGGTCCGGCACCTACAACTCGCACACAACGCACCCGCCCGGACGGGTCCGGCGCTGACAACTCGCACACAACGCACCCGCCCGCACGGGGCCGGCACCTACAACTCGCACACAATGCACCCTAACAGATCCGAGGAGGAGGAGGTTGTATTTTAACAAAAAAAAGTACAAAGTAAAAAGTTTTAGCAAAATTCAAAAAGTGAAAAGAATTCTTCTAGGTTTGGGGAAGAGCGCCGACCTGCTGTACAGGAAGAGCAATGACCTCAAATTTCCGAAAATTGAACTATTTTGAAACCGAATAATGCAACTTCCCCAAAATGCCACCCGGAGGAACGTTTGTTTCTATGAAGGGAATGTTTACTGGTTTACATATAGTTCCTTTATTTGTATTAAGGAACAAAAAAAATATATATATATACACACACATATTACCAAAAGTATTGGGACGCCTGCCTTTACACGCACATGACCTTTAAAGGATATGTAAACCTTCCTTTTTAAGCAAACATGTTGTACTTCCCTCCTCTGTGCAGTTGGTTTTGCACAGAGTGACCCCCAATCCTGCTCTTCTGGGGTCCCCCCAGCGGTGCTCCTCCTCTTCTGGGGTCCCCCAGAGCGCGCTCCTGGCTCCTCCTCCTTCTCGAGTGCCCCCCCCCATCGGAGGCGCGCTCCCCTGTTCTGCTCCCGCATCCATTGACACAGACAGCAGGACTCGGCTCCGCCCCCCCCCCCAACTCCGGCGTCGTTAGGTTTAATTGACAGCAGCGGGAGCCAATGGCAGCGCTGCGCAGGAGACACAATGAGGTTTATTTACTAAAGGCAAATCCACTTTGCACTACAAGTGCCCTTGGAGGGGCAGTCACTGTAGATCTGAGGGGGACATGCAAGGCAAATAAAAAAACAACAGCATTTGTTTGCTTGTAGATGATTGGATGATAAAATCAGCAGAGCTTCCCCTCATTTCAGATCTTCCCCTCAGATCTCCAGTGACTGCACTTCAGAGGGCACTTGTAGTGTAAAGTGGATTTGCTTTTAGTAAATCAACCCCAAAGTGTTCACAATAAGGTAGTACTGCTGACCCTCTCGCTTGGCAGTTGCCCCCCCCCCCCTTTTGAACGGATGAGGCCTGGGCCCAGTACAGGAGGGCAGCCCTGAATGTAAGGAGGACTCTGATTGGGACCCTGATGTAAGGGTGGGGGGACTCTGATGGGGAAATTAATGTAAGGGGGGACTCTGATGGGGACACGGATATAACGGAGGACTCTGATGGGGACACGGATATAACGGAGGACTCTGATGGGGACAGGGATATAACGGGGGACTCTGATGGGGACATGGATATAACGGGGGACTCTGATGGGGACACGGATATAATGGGGGACTCTGATGGGGACACGGATATAACGGGGACTCTGATGGGGACACAGATATAAGGGAGGACTCTGATGGGGACACGGATATAGTGGGGGACTCTGATGGGGACACGGATATAAGGGAGGACTCTGATGGGGACACGGATATAGTGGGGGACTCCGATGGGGACACGGGTATAACAGAGGACTCTGATGGGGACACGGATATAATGGGGGACTCTGATGGGGACACGGATATAACAGCGGACTCTGATGGGGACACGGATATAACGGGGGACTCTGATGGGGACACGGATATAACGGGGGACTCTGATGGGGACACGGATATAACGGGGGACTCTGATGGGGACACGGATTTAACAGCGGACTCTGATGGGGACACGGATATAACGGGGGACTCTGATGGGGACACGGATTTAACAGCGGACTCTGATGGGGACACGGATATAACGGGGGACTCTGATGGGGACACGGATATAACGGGGGACTCTGATGGGGACACGGATATAACGGGGGACTCTGATGGGGACACGGATTTAACAGCGGACTCTGATGGGGACACGGATATAACGGAGGACTCTGATGGGGACATGGATATAAGGGAGGACTCTGATGGGGACACGGATATAACGGGGGACTCTGATGGGGACACGGATACAACGGGGGACTCTGATGGGGACACGGATACAACGGGGGACTCTGATGGGGACACGGATATAACGGGGGACTCTGATGGGGACATGGATATAAGGGAGGACTCTGATGGGGACATGGATATAACGGGGGACTCTGATGAGGACATGGATATAAGGGAGGACTCTGATGGGGACACGGATATAACGGGGGACTCTGATGGGGGAAGGGATATAACGGGGGACTCTGATGGGGACACGGATATAACGGGGGACTCTGATGGGGACACGGATATAACGGGGGACTCTGATGGGGACAGGGATATAACGGGGGACTCTGATGGGGACACGGATATAACGGGGGACTCTGATGGGGACACGGATATAACAGGGGACTCTGATGAGGACACGGATATAACGGGGGACTCTGATGGGGACACGGATATGAGGGAGGACTCTGATGGGGACATGGATATAACGGGGGACTCTGATGGGGACACGGATATAACGGGGGACTCTGATGGGGACACGGATATAACGGGGGACTCTGATGGGGACACGGATTTAACGGGGGACTCTGATGAGGACACGGATATAACGGGGGACTCTGATGGGGACACGGATATAACGGAGGACTCTGATGGGGACACGGATATAACGGAGGACTCTGATGGGGACATGGATATAAGGGAGGACTCTGATGGGGACATGGATATAACGGGGGACTCTGATGGGGACACGGATATAACGGGGGACTCTGATGGGGACACGGATATAACGGGGGACTCTGATGGGGACACGGATATAACGGGGGACTCTGATGGGGACACGGATATGAGGGAGGACTCTGATGAGGACACGGATATAACGGGGGACTCTGATGAGGACACGGATATAACGGGGGACTCTGATGGGGACACGGATATAACGGGGGACTCTGATGGGGACACGGATATGAGGGAGGACTCTGATGAGGACACGGATATAACGGGGGACTCTGATGGGGACACGGATATAACGGGGGACTCTGATGGGGACACGGATATGAGGGAGGACTCTGATGAGGACACGGATATAACGGGGGACTCTGATGGGGACACGGATATAACGGGGGACTCTGATGGGGACATGGATATAATGGGGGACTCTGATGGGGACATGGATATAACGGGGGACTCTGATGGGGACACGGATATAACGGGGGACTCTGATGGGGACATGGATATAACGGGGGACTCTGATGGGGACACGGATATAACGGAGGACTCTGATGGGGACATGGATATAATGGGGGACTCTGATGGGCACACGGATATGAGGGAGGACTCTGATGGGGACACGGATATAACGGAGGACTCTGATGGGGACACGGATATGAGGGAGGACTCTGATGGGGACACGGATATAACGGGGGACTCACTTACATTGTATCCATTCACTTATAAAAACTGATTGTTTTTTCAGCCCACAAACATTTGTAAATTATACAATGTGGCCCCCGTACTAAAAAAAAACGTGGAGCCCCCCCCCCCTTTATTTCCACCGAGGTGAATCTCCTCCTCCGCTCTCCGTGTTTTCAGTGATTACAAAGTAACAACTATAGAAAAACACGAGAGGGGAAAATATTGTAGAGGAAGAAGTTGCTATAAATAGAATGTGGGGGAGGGGGAGGTCGGGGCGCCCCCTCAGTGTAGAATGAGTCAGGGCACCTGGCTGTGGGCGTGTTTGTTTCTTCTGTAAAGATTTATTTCTATTCAGCTTGAGAAAGGAGCGCGCACTAAAGACGTCCCCCAAGTGCGCATGCTCGGAAACGCGTCGTCATCGCGCCACATGCTCCCCTGCGATCCACCAGCCGCCCTCCAAGCCTCGCTTTGGACTCCGCTTGAACGGCGAAAGACTCCTGCTGGTCAGGACACCGGCCATACACCGACTCAGAGGACGTGACCCCTGTGGAAGCTGTGATGTGATGGAGACCCTACTGTGCCTGATTACCAATACTTAAATGTCAGTGTTTTTAATGCGCTTTGTTTATTAAATTACTACAGTCTTATCTAATGAGGCGCCTGATTCTTGGGGTTTTTTTTTTTTTTTTGCTCTCTGCAATATACCAGCCCTGATGAAAGGGGGAGAACCCTGAGCCCCCGAAACATGTTGGGTTTCAAAGAGGAACTTCACTGTATTTGAGCACCACAAACTGAAAACACTATTCAATTATTATGTTATATTCAAAGCAAACTCCCCTATCCATCATTCCATGTCTACATCTATCATCATTCCATGTCTCCATCCATCCATCCATCCATGTCTCCATCCATCCTTCCATGTCTCCATCCATCCATCATCCATCCTTCCATGTCTCCATCTATCATCCTTCCATGTCTCCATCCATCCATCCATGTCTCCATCCATCCATCATCCATCCATCCATGTCTCCATCCATCCTTCCATGTCTCAATCCACCCATTCATGTCTCCATCCATCCAAGTCTCCATCCATGTCTCCATCCTTCCATGTCTCCATCCATCGTCTCCATCCATCCATGTCTCCATCCATCCATGTCTCCATCCATCCTTCCATGTCTCCATCCATCCATCCATCCATGTCTCCATCCATCCATCCATCCATGTCTCCATCCATCCTTCCATGTCTCCATCCATCCATCCATCCATCCATGTCTCCATCCATCCATCCATCCATCCATGTCTCCTTCCATTCATCCATGTCTCCATCCATCCATGTCTCCTTCCATCCATGTCTCCATCATCCATCCATCCTTCCATGTCTCCATCCATCCATGTCTCCATCCATGTCTCCATCTATCCATCCATCCTTCCAAGTCTCCATCCATCCATCCATGTCTCCATCCATCCATGTCTCCATCCATCCATGTTTCCATCCATCCATCCATCCATCCATGTCTCCATCCATCCATGTCTCCATCCATGTATCTATGTCTCCATCCATGTCTTCATCATCCATCCATGTCTCCATCCATGTCTCCATCTATCCATCCATCCATGTCTCCATCATCCATCCATCCTTCCATGTCTCCATCCATCCTTCCATGTCTCCATCCATCCATGTTTCCATCCATCCATCCATGTCTCCATCCATCCATGTCTCCATCCATCCATCCATGTCTCCATCATCCATCCATCCTTCCATGTCTCCATCCATCCTTCCATGTCTCCATCCATCCATCCATGTCTCCATCCATGTCTCCATCTATCCATCCATCCATGTCTCCATCATCCATCCATCCTTCCATGTCTCCATCCATCCATCCATCCATGTCTCCATCCATCCATCCATGTCTCCATCCATCCATCCATGTCTCCATCCATCCATGTTTCCATCCATCCATCCATCCATGTCTCCATCCATCCATCCATGTCTCCATCCATCCATCCATGTCTCCATCCATCCATCCATCTATCCATCCATGTCTCCATCCATTCATGTCTCCATCCATCCATGTCTCCATTCTTCCATCCATCCATGTCTCCATCCATCCTTCCACTCCTCCATCCATCCATGTCTTCATCCATCTATCCATGTCTCCATCCATCCATCCATCCATTTATGTCTCCATCCATCCATGTCTCCATCCATCCATCTATGTCTCCATCCATTCATCCATGTCTCCATCCAACCATCCATCCATGTCTCCATCCATCCTTCCACTCCTCCATCCATCCATGTCTTCATCCATCTATCCATGTCTCCATCCATCCATCCATCCATTTATGTCTCCATCCATCCATGTCTCCATCCATCCATCTATGTCTCCATCCATCCATCCATGTCTCCATCCATTCATCTATGTCTCCATCCATCCATCTATGTCTCCATCCATCCATCCATCCATTTATGTCTCCATCCATCCATGTCTCCATCCATCCATCTATGTCTCCATCCATTCATCCATGTCTCCATCCAACCATCCATCCATGTCTCCATCCATCCTTCCACTCCTCCATCCATCCATGTCTTCATCCATCTATCCATGTCTCCATCCATCCATCCATCCATTTATGTCTCCATCCATCCATGTCTCCATCCATCCATCCATGTCTCCATCCATCCAACCATGTCTCCATCCATGTCTCCATCCATCCATCACCCATCCATGTCTCCATTCATCATCCATGTCTCCATGCTTTATTTGGTTGAAAATACAACCCCCCCCCCCCCAGCATTTCTAGTTTCGGCCATCTTGAGTAAGGGCAGATGATTCATGTAGCATATTTACTTCCTGGAATCCACCTGCTCTTAGCTCAGGCATGCAGGCAGGAGGGTGTGCTTAGCTGAGAAGGCCTCTCCTCCCCTGAAGACTCCTGGGATGTATGACATCATTATGTCCTAGGCCAGAAACCAGGAAGTAACTGAAGAATTGTAAAAATAAAGTAGAAAGCGTACTGATGCTGGCAGCACGAGGAATACGCGGAGTTCCTGAGGACTGGATTAAACGTATTCTGGACTTTTTAAAAGGAGCGGCTTCTATTCTGGTTCCCGTTTTCTCTATGGACCATTCTCAGGCGTACCAGAGAACTCCCATATAATGATAGAGAATACAGCAACTCATCCAGCACTCCTCACCGTGATAATGATATCAGTCTGCTGCGGGCAGGAGTGAGCATTTCCTCGGTCCCCTCCCTTCTCCCCTGCGGAGACTCGTCACTGTCACAGATTCTGTCCGGGTTCCTGGATATCGGCCTACACAGGCTTCAGATGTTGGGAGCCGAAGAATAACGCTTCCAGGTATGTATTACCTCTCACAGAGATCCTCCAGTCCTTATGATGCCTTCACCTGCTTTCCTCCCCAGAAGGACAGCACCATACGTGTTCAGCCATCATCCAGCGCCAACTATCACAATCTGGTGTTCACAAATGTCCAGTACAGATCAGCCTCTGCTGCAGCCTCTCACCTCGCTCTTCCACACAGATCAAATATAAAATGTTCCTTGGATGGGAGTCGTTTTAGAGGCTCCGAACACCTTCAGCCCGTAATCTGCACCAGATGCCTGCTAGAGATTACTATGAACAGAAACTGTGACAGAGACCGGACTCAGTCGCCAGAATCATCTGCAGCTCACCCCTCCCCCCAAATTATCAGCTATAGTCAGCTAAAATCAACCGGCACAGAAGGTTGGGGCCCCCAGGGGCCCATATTAATCCTGTGCTGTGGCAATTGTTTATGATACACAGAGCAAACTGAATGTCATCCAGTACCAGAAAACTGTCCTTCAATAGACAACCCACCGTGTGATGTCATAATTCACTCATTAATGTCATCATACAAATCCCAATCTACGACTTCCTGTCTGTGCAAATCATTCGATCAGCACATCAATGGGACCCGATCCAATCAGAACTCTTCACCAACCAGCAACCCAGGCAGGACAGGGTATGGGAGGAGCATTCTTCTCACTGATCACCAATGTAAGGAACATTCTTCTCACTGATCACCAATGTAAGGAACATTCTTCTCACTGATCACCAATGTAAGGAACATTCTTCTCACTGATCACCAATGTAAGGAACATTCTTCTCACTGATCTCCAATGTAAGGAACGTTCTCCTCACTGATCACCAATGTAAGGAACATTCTTCTCACTGATCACCAATCTAAGGGACATTCTTCTCACTGATCACCAATGTAAGGAACGTTCTCCTCACTGATCACCAATGTAAGGAACATTCTTCTCACTGATCACCAATGTAAGGAACATTCTTCTCACTGATCACCAATGTAAGGAACATTCTTCCCACTGATCACCAATGTAAGGAACATTCTTCTCACTGATCACCAATGTAAGGGACATTCTTCTCACTGATCACCAATGTAAGGAACATTCTTCTCACTGATCACCGATGTAAGGAACATTCTTCTCACTGATCACCGATGTAAGGAACATTCTTCTCACTGATCACCGATGTAAAGAACATTCTTCTCACTGATCACCAATGTAAGGAACATTCTTCTCACTGATCACCAATGTAAGGAACATTCTTCCCACTGATCACCAATGTAAGGAACATTCTTCTCACTGATCACCAATGTAAGGGACATTCTTCTCACTGATCACCGATGTAAGGAACATTCTTCTCACTGATCACCAATGTAAGGAACATTCTTCTCACTGATCACCGATGTAAGGAACATTCTTCTCACTGATCACCGATGTAAGGAACATTCTTCCCACTGATCACCAATGTAAGGAACATTCTTCCCCATGATCACCAATGTAAGGAACATTCTTCTCACTGATCACCAATGTAAGGAACATTCTTCTCACTGATCACCAATGTAAGGAACATTCTTCTCACTGATCACCAATGTAAGGAACATTCTTCTCACTGATCACCAATGTAAGGAACATTCTTCTCACTGATCACCAATGTAAGGAACATTCTTCTCACTGATCACCAATGTAAGGAACATTCTTCTCACTGATCACCAATGTAAGGAACATTCTTCTCACTGATCACCAATGTAAGGGACATTCTTCTCACTGATCACCAATGTAAGGAGCATTCTTCCCACTGATCACCAATGTAAGGAACATTCTTCTCACTGATCACCAATGTAAGGAACATTCTTCTCACTGATCACCAATGTAAGGAACATTCTTCTCACTGATCACCAATGTAAGAAACATTCTTCTCACTGATCACCAATGTAAGGAACATTCTTCACACTGATCACCAATGTAAGGAACATTCTTCTCACTGATCACCAATGTAAGGAACATTCTTCTCACTGATCACCAATGTAAGAAACATTCTTCTCACTGATCACCAATGTAAGGAACATTCTTCTCACTGATCACCAATGTAAGGAGCATTCTTCTCACTGATCACCAATGTAAGGAACATTCTTCTCACTGATCACCAATGTAAGGAACATTCTTCTCACTGATCACCAATGTAAGGGACATTCTTCTCACTGATCACCAATGTAAGGAGCATTCTTCTCACTGATCACCAATGTAAGGAACATTCTTCACACTGATCACCAATGTAAGGAACATTCTTCTCACTGACCACCAATGTAAGGAACATTCTTCCCACTGATCACCAATGTAAGGAACATTCTTCTCACTGATCACCAATGTAAGGAACATTCTTCTCACTGATCACCAATGTAAGGAACATTCTTCACACTGATCACCAATGTAAGGAACATTCTTCCCACTGATCACCAATGTAAGGAACATTCTTCCCACTGATCACCAATGTATGAAACAGTCCCTTTGGTACTGCAATTTGAGGCTAACCATCATGAGACTATCGGTTTTCAGTTGATTACGTCACCCAAATTTCCTGTAATCCCGGGAATTCCTTGGTTTTCCACCCATAATCCCTCCATCAACTGGGAAGCACAGGTTATAAACTTTACATCTCCCCCATTGGAATGGAATTCTGTAGAGAACCTTGTCAAACAAGTTCTTTCTCGGTCAAGGAATCACAGGTGGATGTTGTTACTATGCAGTCATATGACAACCTGCCTTCACAATATCATGAGTTCCTGGATGTCTGTGATAAGAATGCCGATCAGTTACCTCCTCATCGCCCATGATTGTCCCACTGAACTGCTCCCAGGGGCTGAAATACATTTTGGTCGCCTTTTCAATATTTAAGAACCTGAATTAAAGGTTCCCAGGGAATGGACTGATGAGAATTTAGAGAAGGGCTTCATTAGACCCTCAACGTCTCCTGCAGGGGCAGCCCTGTTCTTTGTTGCAAAGAAAGATTCCACCTTTGCGTCCATGCATTGACTACAGGGACTTGAATAAAATCACCATTAAAAACCGCTATCCACTTCCTTTAATCTCTGAAATGTTGGAAAGACTCCGCTCTGCCAAAGTCTTCACAAAATTAGACTTACGGGGGGCATATAACCTCATCCGCATGCGTCAAGGAGACGAATGGAAAACTGCCTTTAGAACCAGATATGGCCATTTTGAGTCCCTGGTTATGGCCTCTGCAATACCCCTGCCACATTCCAACACTTCATCAATGATGCTTTTCGAGACCTATTGGACCAGTTTGTGATTGCTTATCTGGATGATATTCTCATCTTTTCTAATAACCCGGAGGAACATCGCAAACATTTTTGCACTGTCTTTGAAAGGCTAAGGAAGAACCAACTTTATATTAAAGAGGAGAAATGTGAGTTTGAACGAACCCAGATGCAGTTCTTGGGATATATTATTTCTCCTAAAGGAGTAAGCATGGATCCTGAGAAGATCAAAGCAGTGGTGGATTGGCCTGCCCCTAGATATGCTAACGAGATACAACGATTTGTTGGTTTTGCCAACTTCTACAGAAAATTCATGAGAAACTTCTCTAAAGTGATAGCATCAATTACACAGCTGACAAAGAAAGGGATGCCCTTTGTGCGGTCACCTGACGCACAGACCGCTTTTTTTAAGCTAAAGACTCTTTTCACTTCTGCACCAATATTGGTACATCCCGAAGTTCCGTTTATAGTGGAAGTGGATGCCTCAGGCTCTGCTGTGGGAGCGATCCTTTCTCAGCGAAAAGGAGAAAAGATGCAGCATCATCCTTGTGCGTATTTCTCTCGCTTAATGTCATCAGCCAAAAGAAATTATGACATCGGGAATAAGGAGTTACTGGTGATTAAGGAAGCCTTTTCTGAATTAAGACATCTTCTGGAAGGGGCCAAGCATCCAGTAACTGTTCTTACTGATCATAAAAATCTAAAATGAATTTGTTCTGCCAAGAGGATGTCTTCTAGACAAGCACGTTGGTCACTGTTCTTTTCCAGGTTTAATTTTATCACCTCTGGGTCAAGGAATGGTAAGGCTGATGCATTATCAAGGATGTTGACTGAACCACGCCAGGAAGGCAACCCTGAACGTACTATCCTGCCTCAAAAGAACTTCATAGGGGCCACGGGTTTCAAGACATTCTTCAATCTCTTAAAAGAGGGGTATGAAAATGACCCTATTCTCAATCGTCCGCCTACGGAAATTAACCTTGTTTCAAGAACGGCTTTTAGACTCGTGCACATAGTCTCTTTGTACCTAAATCTGCTCGGATTGAAGCCCTCAGGTTGGTTCATGACTCAAAACTTGCTGGGCATTTTGGGATTTCCAGAACAGAAGAGCTCTTGTCACGTTCCTTTTGGTGGCCCAGCTACAAGAAAGATGTCAAATACTATGTGGCCTCATGCCTGACCTGTGCATGCAGTAAAGTAAGACTCCCCGAGCTTCTCCTTTGGGGTTGCTCCAGCTACTCCCTGTTCCATCAAGACCATGGGGCTAAATTTCTATGGACTTTGTGGTAGATTTACCTCCCTCAAAAGAAATGACCACCATCTTGGTCATTGCTGACGTCTCACTAAGATGGCTCATTTTATACCTGTTAAGTGGGTACCTTCAGCTGAACAAACTGCTGAGTTAATGGTTCGAGAAGTATTTAAACTACATGGAATTCCTGACGATGTGGTGCTTGGCAGAGGAGTACAGTTTACTTCAAATGTTTTGGAAAAACTTTTGCTCAGCCTTAGGTGTAACAGTTAATCTGTCTTCTGCTTTTCATCCCCAGTCTAATGGTCAGACCGAGAGGACCAATCAGACCTTGGAGCAGTACCTTTGATGTTTTGTCAGTTATCTTCAGGATGACTGGGTGGATTATCTTTCTACAGCAGAGTTTGCATATAACAAATATAAACATACCTCCACTTCTCAGTCCGTTTTATTTAAAATAAGAGTATCATCCAGTTTTTATTCCTGGTCTCAACTCCAATTCCTTCTGTTAACAACAGATTAACTACTCTGCAGGAGATTCAGGAGAAATTGATCAAAACTTTGAGGGAGGCTCAGGAATGTTACATGAAGGCTGCTGATAGACATCGCAGATCACTTCCTACCTTTCATGTGGGTGACAAAGTTTGGTTATCAACCAAAAATGTGAAGGTCCATGTTCCGTCTGCAAAGCTGGGCCAGAAGTTTGTAGGACCATTCAAGATTTCTGCTCAAATCAATCCGGTTCCCTTTTCATTTAAAATTTCCTGATAGTATGAAAATTCACCCTGTTTTTCACATATCACTACTTTCACATATCACTATTAAACCATTTAATGAAAATCCCTTTTCTGGAAGAATTCTTCCACCTCCTCCACCTGTTGAGGTATGGAGTGAAGTATAATTTGTGGTGAAGAAAATTCTTGATTCCAGGATCTTTAGAAACACGCTACAATATCTGGTCCAGTGGGAAGGATATGAGCCAGAAGAAAATTCTTGGGAGCCTGAGGAGAATATTCATGCCCCTAGATTAACAAGAAAATTCCACCAAAGGTTTCTTCACAAACCCAGCCCTAAGACTTCTGGAGGACACAAGGACCTGGGCTCAAACCTGGGACCTCTTCTGTGTCCAACGTGGACTCTTCCCACTGAGGTATCTGGGATGCTGGACAGCTCCCTGCCTGATCTATTGGACAATCCTGCCTTGTGTCTTGATTGCTGTTGAACCTTGAACTCCTTGCTCCTCCCATGAACTTCCTATATAAGCCTTGTCTCAGCACTTCCTCTTTGCCAGGTTATTGTGACTTCTTAGCCAGTGCCTTGCTCTTGTCTTCCCTGCTGCCGTGTCTATTTTGCTACCACTCGTGTTGGACCCATGGCTTATTCCTTGACTTCTCTACTGCCTGATCCCAACCTGCAACTTCTCGTTACCGACCTTTTGGCTTGTTTACTGACCACGCTGCTGTTTGATCCTTATGTGCTCATCCGCTACTGGGCCCCGGCTTGGTCACACCCATGTGGAGTAAACCTGAGGAGTGCGACCTGGTACTAACATGCAGCTAAATCCATCTCCACCATCAGGAGCTCTGGTGAACACCGGTTAGTACTTAGACTCCGCATCTCAGGTGAGCCTGTGTCATCTGCGAGGGTGACTGCCCATGAACCTATCCTGCTGGTCGGTGGTAGTCCTGCAACTGGTCTTCAAGCCTGATACCTGATCGTGACACACTGATCACCAATGTAAGGGACATTCTTCCCACTGATCACCAATGTAAGGGACATTCTTCTCACTGATCACCAATGTAAGGGACATTCTTCCCACTGATCACCAATGTAAGGGACATTCTTCTCACTGATCACCAATGTAAGGGACATTCTTCCCACTGATCACCAATGTAAGGGACATTCTTCTCACTGATCACCAATGTAAGGAACATTCTTCCCACTGATCACCGATGTAAGGAACATTCTTCTCACTGATCACCGATGTAAGGAACATTCTTCTCACTGATCACCGATGTAAGGAACATTCTTCTCACTGATCACCGATGTAAGGAACATTCTTCTCACTGATCACCGATGTAAAGAACATTCTTCTCACTGATCACCAATGTAAGGAACATTCTTCTCACTGATCACCAATGTAAGGAACATTCTTCCCACTGATCACCAATGTAAGGGACATTCTTCTCTCTGATCACCAATGTAAGGAACATTCTTCTCTCTGATCACCAATGTAAGGAACATTCTTCTCACTGATCACCAATGTAAGGGACATTCTTCTCACTGATCACCGATGTAAGGAACATTCTTCTCACTGATCACCGATGTAAGGAACATTCTTCTCACTGATCACCGATGTAAGGAACATTCTTCCCACTGATCACCAATGTAAGGAACATTCTTCTCACTGATCACCAATGTAAGGAACATTCTTCTCACTGATCACCAATGTAAGGAACATTCTTCTCACTGATCACCAATGTAAGGAACATTCTTCTCACTGATCACCAATGTAAGGAACATTCTTCTCACTGATCACCAATGTAAGGAACATTCTTCTCACTGATCACCAATGTAAGGAACATTCTTCTCACTGATCACCAATGTAAGGGACATTCTTCTCACTGATCACCAATGTAAGGAGCATTCTTCCCACTGATCACCAATGTAAGGAACATTCTTCTCACTGATCACCAATGTAAGGGCCATTCTTCCCACTGATCACCAATGTAAGGAACATTCTTCTCACTGATCACCAATGTAAGGAACATTCTTCTCACTGATCACCAATGTAAGGAACATTCTTCTCACTGATCACCAATGTAAGAAACATTCTTCTCACTGATCACCAATGTAAGGAACATTCTTCACACTGATCACCAATGTAAGGAACATTCTTCTCACTGATCACCAATGTAAGGAACATTCTTCTCACTGATCACCAATGTAAGAAACATTCTTCTCACTGATCACCAATGTAAGGAACATTCTTCTCACTGATCACCAATGTAAGGAGCATTCTTCTCACTGATCACCAATGTAAGGAACATTCTTCTCACTGATCACCAATGTAAGGAACATTCTTCTCACTGATCACCAATGTAAGGAACATTCTTCACACTGATCACCAATGTAAGGAACATTCTTCTCACTGATCACCAATGTAAGGAACATTCTTCACACTGATCACCAATGTAAGGAACATTCTTCTCACTGACCACCAATGTAAGGAACATTCTTCCCACTGATCACCAATGTAAGGAACATTCTTCTCACTGATCACCAATGTAAGGAACATTCTTCTCACTGATCACCAATGTAAGGAACATTCTTCACACTGATCACCAATGTAAGGAACATTCTTCCCACTGATCACCAATGTAAGGAACATTCTTCCCACTGATCACCAATGTATGAAACAGTCCCTTTGGTACTGCAATTTGAGGCTAACCATCATGAGACTATCGGTTTTCAGTTGATTACGTCACCCAAATTTCCTGTAATCCCGGGAATTCCTTGGTTTTCCACCCATAATCCCTCCATCAACTGGGAAGCACAGGTTATAAACTTTACATCTCCCCCATTGGAATGGAATTCTGTAGAGAACCTTGTCAAACAAGTTCTTTCTCGGTCAAGGAATCACAGGTGGATGTTGTTACTATGCAGTCATATGACAACCTGCCTTCACAATATCATGAGTTCCTGGATGTCTGTGATAAGAATGCCGATCAGTTACCTCCTCATCGCCCATGATTGTCCCACTGAACTGCTCCCAGGGGCTGAAATACATTTTGGTCGCCTTTTCAATATTTAAGAACCTGAATTAAAGGTTCCCAGGGAATGGACTGATGAGAATTTAGAGAAGGGCTTCATTAGACCCTCAACGTCTCCTGCAGGGGCAGCCCTGTTCTTTGTTGCAAAGAAAGATTCCACCTTTGCGTCCATGCATTGACTACAGGGACTTGAATAAAATCACCATTAAAAACCGCTATCCACTTCCTTTAATCTCTGAAATGTTGGAAAGACTCCGCTCTGCCAAAGTCTTCACAAAACTAGACTTACGGGGGGCATATAACCTCATCCGCATGCGTCAAGGAGACGAATGGAAAACTGCCTTTAGAACCAGATATGGCCATTTTGAGTCCCTGGTTATGGCCTCTGCAATACCCCTGCCACATTCCAACACTTCATCAATGATGCTTTTCGAGACCTATTGGACCAGTTTGTGATTGCTTATCTGGATGATATTCTCATCTTTTCTAATAACCCGGAGGAACATCGCAAACATGTTTGCACTGTCTTTGAAAGGCTAAGGAAGAACCAACTTTATATTAAAGAGGAGAAATGTGAGTTTGAACGAACCCAGATGCAGTTCTTGGGATATATTATTTCTCCTAAAGGAGTAAGCATGGATCCTGAGAAGATCAAAGCAGTGGTGGATTGGCCTGCCCCTAGATATGCTAACGAGATACAACGATTTGTTGGTTTTGCCAACTTCTACAGAAAATTCATGAGAAACTTCTCTAAAGTGATAGCATCAATTACACAGCTGACAAAGAAAGGGATGCCCTTTGTGCGGTCACCTGACGCACAGACCGCTTTTTTTAAGCTAAAGACTCTTTTCACTTCTGCACCAATATTGGTACATCCCGAAGTTCCGTTTATAGTGGAAGTGGATGCCTCAGGCTCTGCTGTGGGAGCGATCCTTTCTCAGCGAAAAGGAGAAAAGATGCAGCATCATCCTTGTGCGTATTTCTCTCGCTTAATGTCATCAGCCAAAAGAAATTATGACATCGGGAATAAGGAGTTACTGGTGATTAAGGAAGCCTTTTCTGAATTAAGACATCTTCTGGAAGGGGCCAAGCATCCAGTAACTGTTCTTACTGATCATAAAAATCTAAAATGAATTTGTTCTGCCAAGAGGATGTCTTCTAGACAAGCACGTTGGTCACTGTTCTTTTCCAGGTTTAATTTTATCACCTCTGGGTCAAGGAATGGTAAGGCTGATGCATTATCAAGGATGTTGACTGAACCACGCCAGGAAGGCAACCCTGAACGTACTATCCTGCCTCAAAAGAACTTCATAGGGGCCACGGGTTTCAAGACATTCTTCAATCTCTTAAAAGAGGGGTATGAAAATGACCCTATTCTCAATCGTCCGCCTACGGAAATTAACCTTGTTTCAAGAACGGCTTTTAGACTCGTGCACATAGTCTCTTTGTACCTAAATCTGCTCGGATTGAAGCCCTCAGGTTGGTTCATGACTCAAAACTTGCTGGGCATTTTGGGATTTCCAGAACAGAAGAGCTCTTGTCACGTTCCTTTTGGTGGCCCAGCTACAAGAAAGATGTCAAATACTATGTGGCCTCATGCCTGACCTGTGCATGCAGTAAAGTAAGACTCCCCGAGCTTCTCCTTTGGGGTTGCTCCAGCTACTCCCTGTTCCATCAAGACCATGGGGCTAAATTTCTATGGACTTTGTGGTAGATTTACCTCCCTCAAAAGAAATGACCACCATCTTGGTCATTGCTGACCGTCTCACTAAGATGGCTCATTTTATACCTGTTAAGTGGGTACCTTCAGCTGAACAAACTGCTGAGTTAATGGTTCGAGAAGTATTTAAACTACATGGAATTCCTGACGATGTGGTGCTTGGCAGAGGAGTACAGTTTACTTCAAATGTTTTGGAAAAACTTTTGCTCAGCCTTAGGTGTAACAGTTAATCTGTCTTCTGCTTTTCATCCCCAGTCTAATGGTCAGACCGAGAGGACCAATCAGACCTTGGAGCAGTACCTTTGATGTTTTGTCAGTTATCTTCAGGATGACTGGGTGGATTATCTTTCTACAGCAGAGTTTGCATATAACAAATATAAACATACCTCCACTTCTCAGTCCGTTTTATTTAAAATAAGAGTATCATCCAGTTTTTATTCCTGGTCTCAACTCCAATTCCTTCTGTTAACAACAGATTAACTACTCTGCAGGAGATTCAGGAGAAATTGATCAAAACTTTGAGGGAGGCTCAGGAATGTTACATGAAGGCTGCTGATAGACATCGCAGATCACTTCCTACCTTTCATGTGGGTGACAAAGTTTGGTTATCAACCAAAAATGTGAAGGTCCATGTTCCGTCTGCAAAGCTGGGCCAGAAGTTTGTAGGACCATTCAAGATTTCTGCTCAAATCAATCCGGTTCCCTTTTCATTTAAAATTTCCTGATAGTATGAAAATTCACCCTGTTTTTCACATATCACTACTTTCACATATCACTATTAAACCATTTAATGAAAATCCCTTTTCTGGAAGAATTCTTCCACCTCCTCCACCTGTTGAGGTATGGAGTGAAGTATAATTTGTGGTGAAGAAAATTCTTGATTCCAGGATCTTTAGAAACACGCTACAATATCTGGTCCAGTGGGAAGGATATGAGCCAGAAGAAAATTCTTGGGAGCCTGAGGAGAATATTCATGCCCCTAGATTAACAAGAAAATTCCACCAAAGGTTTCTTCACAAACCCAGCCCTAAGACTTCTGGAGGACACAAGGACCTGGGCTCAAACCTGGGACCTCTTCTGTGTCCAACGTGGACTCTTCCCACTGAGGTATCTGGGATGCTGGACAGCCCCCTGCCTGATCTATTGGACAATCCTGCCTTGTGTCTTGATTGCTGTTGAACCTTGAACTCCTTGCTCCTCCCATGAACTTCCTATATAAGCCTTGTCTCAGCACTTCCTCTTTGCCAGGTTATTGTGACTTCTTAGCCAGTGCCTTGCTCTTGTCTTCCCTGCTGCCGTGTCTATTTTGCTACCACTCGTGTTGGACCCATGGCTTATTCCTTGACTTCTCTACTGCCTGATCCCAACCTGCAACTTCTCGTTACCGACCTTTTGGCTTGTTTACTGACCACGCTGCTGTTTGATCCTTATGTGCTCATCCGCTACTGGGCCCCGGCTTGGTCACACCCATGTGGAGTAAACCTGAGGAGTGCGACCTGGTACTAACATGCAGCTAAATCCATCTCCACCATCAGGAGCTCTGGTGAACACCGGTTAGTACTTAGACTCCGCATCTCAGGTGAGCCTGTGTCATCTGCGAGGGTGACTGCCCATGAACCTATCCTGCTGGTCGGTGGTAGTCCTGCAACTGGTCTTCAAGCCTGATACCTGATCGTGACACACTGATCACCAATGTAAGGGACATTCTTCCCACTGATCACCAATGTAAGGGACATTCTTCTCACTGATCACCAATGTAAGGGACATTCTTCCCACTGATCACCAATGTAAGGGACATTCTTCTCACTGATCACCAATGTAAGGGACATTCTTCCCACTGATCACCAATGTAAGGGACATTCTTCTCACTGATCACCAATGTAAGGAACATTCTTCCCACTGATCACCGATGTAAGGAACATTCTTCTCACTGATCACCGATGTAAGGAACATTCTTCTCACTGATCACCAATGTAAGGAACATTCTTCTCACTGATCACCGATGTAAGGAACATTCTTCTCACTGATCACCAATGTAAGGAACATCCTTCCCACTGATCACCAATGTAAGGAACATTCTTCTCACTGATCACCAATGTAAGGAACATTCTTCCCACTGATCACTAATGTAAGGAACATCCTTCTCACTGATCACCAATGTAAGGAACATTCTTCTCACTGATCACCAATGTAAGGAACATTCTTCCCACTGATCACTAATGTAAGGAACATCCTTCCCACTGATCACCAATGTAAGGAACATTCTTCTCACTGATCACCAATGTAAGGAACATTCTTCTCACTGATCACCAATGTAAGGGACATTCTTCTCACTGATCACCAATGTAAGGAACATTCTTCTCACTGATCACCAATGTAAGGAACATTCTTCTCACTGATCACCAATGTAAGGAACATTCTTCTCACTGATCACCAATGTAAGGAACATTCTTCTCACTGATCACCAATGTAAGGAACATTCTTCCCACTGATCACTAATGTAAGGAACATTCTTCCCACTGATCACCAATGTAAGGAACATTCTTCTCACTGATCACCAATGTAAGGGACATTCTTCTCACTGACCACCAATGTAAGGAACATTCTTCTCACTGATCACCAATGTAAGGAACATTCTTCTCACTGATCACCAATGTAAGGAACATTCTTCTCACTGATCACCAATGTAAGGAACATTCTTCTCACTGATCACCAATGTAAGGAACATTCTTCCCACTGACCACCAATGTAAGGAACATTCTTCTCACTGATCACCAATGTAAGGAACATTCTTCTCACTGACCACCAATGTAAGGGACATTCTTCTCACTGATCACCAATGTAAGGAACATTCTTCTCACTGATCACCAATGTAAGGAACATTCTTCTCACTGATCACCAATGTAAGGAACATTCTTCCCACTGATCACCAATGTAAGGAACATTCTTCTCACTGATCACCAATGTAAGGAACATTCTTCTCACTGATCACCAATGTAAGGAACATTCTTCTCACTGATCACCAATGTAAGGAACATTCTTCCCACTGATCACCAATGTAAGGGACATTCTTCTCACTGATCACCAATGTAAGGAACATTCTTCTCACTGATCACCAATGTAAGGAACATTCTTCTCACTGATCACCAATGTAAGGAACATTCTTCTCACTGATCACCAATGTAAGGAACATTCTTCTCACTGATCACCAATGTAAGGAACATTCTTCTCACTGATCACCAATGTAAGGAACATTCTTCTCACTGATCACCAATGTAAGGGACATTCTTCTCACTGATCACCAATGTAAGGAACATTCTTCTCACTGATCACCAATGTAAGGAACATTCTTCCCACTGATCACCAATGTAAGGAACATTCTTCTCACTGATCACCAATGTAATTATAATAATAAAAAAGTAATTGTAAAATTAATAATGAACATAATAAAGTAATTCTAAGTACACGGGTCCAGCAAAGGTACTTCTTGCACGAGGCTTGTCCCCTTTATGACAAGAGTTGAGATCAAGCAAAAAAGATAAAAAAGGAGATGCTCAAAAAAAATAAAAATAAACAAAGGTGTCCTGTGGCCACCAGATGTGATAAGAAGACATGTTTTTGGTATGTGTGTCTGATGTGATCTCAGCTACAACCCCCCAAATCAGACTTCTATGTAGTGCCTTGAAAATCCCCTTTTCCGGGTCGTCTTTCTCTGAGTACATATCGCTAGTTGAGATGCCGGCATAGTGAGGGTACATATATTGATGGCAATGTGGGTGCTCAGATGGTACAGATGGGGGAAGGGAGGGTGAGAAATGTGAAATGTTGGTACTCACATGGTAGAGGGGTACGGTGTTGCTGTCCGCCATCGAGAAGGTCATGGCGTCCTGCTGGGCCGGGTCCAGCCGCCCGCTGGAGGTTAACATGGAAGGGCTGATGGGGTAACTGGGACTGCCCGGGTTCTTGCTTTTTTTCCTGGACCTCCGGCCCGTGTCCTTCTTGTTGTCTTTCTGGGTTAGCGGCTCCTCTTGGATCACCAGGATCTTATCATCGCTCAGATAGCGCAGGAGCGAATTCTCAGAGTCAGTGGAAGGAAAAGGGAGAGAGAGAAGAGAAGATAAAGTACGATGTGTGGCCATATAATCCTCTGCACACCGACTGCACCGCGCCACCAGAAACAAGAACATTGACACTTACGTCACCTTCCCCTCTACCCACAGACAGCAAAGAGACTGAGAACTAAGTGACTGAGAGCAAAGTGACTGAGAGCAAAGTGACTGAGAGCAAAGAGACTGAGAGCAAAGTGACTGAGAGCAAAGAGACTGAGAACTAAGTGACTGAGAGCAAAGTGACTGAGAGCAAAGAGACTGAGAGCAAAGAGACTGAGAGCAAAGTGACTGAGAACTAAGTGACTGAGAACTAAGTGACTGAGAGCAAGGTGACTGAGAGCAAAGTGACTGAGAGCAAAGTGACTGAGAGCAAAGTGACTGAGAACTAAGTGACTGAGAGCAAAGTGACTGAGAGCAAAGTGACTGAGAACTAAGTGACTGAGAACTAAGTGACTGAGAGAAAAGTGACTGAGAACTAAGTGACTGAAAACAAAGTGACTGAGAGCAAAGTGACTGAGAACTCACATACCCAGTTTAGATGTATGGCCATCTACTTTATAACTCTGTAACACAAGTGATGTAATGTATGCAAAGTAACCTACAATAGTAACAATCATTTTATATATATATAATTAATCAACTGACTAGCCGCATGCTAACAGTGGGGGGAAAATGCTGATTTTCTCCCCTGCAGGTTGTGTAGATTTGCCCCCTTACAAAGAAATGAAGGGTCTATCATTTTTATCATAGGTGTATTTTATATGATAGAGACAGAATAGCAACCAAAAATCCAGAAAAAAACACAATACAAATGTTATAAATGGAGTTGCAGTTCAGTGAATAAAATAAGTATTTGATCCCCAAGCAAAACATGACTTAGCAGTTGGTGGAGAAACCCTTGTTGGTGATCACAGAGGTCAGACGTTTCTTGTAGTTGGTGATCAGGTTTGCACACATCTCAGGAGGGATTTTGGTCCACTCTTCTTTACAGATCTTCTCTAAATCCTTAAGGTCTCTTGGCAACTCGAAGTCTCAGCTCCCTTCATACATTTTCTATAGGATTAAGGTCTGGAGACTGGCTAGGCCACTCCATGACCTTAATGTGCTTCTTCTTGAGGCTCTCCTTTGTTGCCTTGGTGGTATGTTTTGGGTCATTGTCATGCTGGAAGACCCATCCATGACCCATCTTCAGTGTTGAGGGAAGAAGGTTCTCATCCAAGATTTTACAATACATGGCCCCGTCCATTGGCCCCTCAATGCGGCAAAGTTGACCTGTACCTTTATCAGAGAAACAGCCCCAAATCATCATGTTTCCACCTCCGTGTGACTGTAGGGATGATGTGACTGTAGGGATGGTGTTCTTAGGCTCATAGTCAGCATTTTTCTTCCTCCAAACACGTTGAGTCGAGTTGATGCCAAAAAACTCAATTTTGGTGTCATCTGACCACAGAACTTTCTCCCAATCCTTCTCTGAATCATTTAGATGTTCATTGGTAGACTTCAGACGTTCCTGTACATGTGTCTTCCTGAGGAGGGTGACCTTGTGGGTGCTGTAGGATTGCTTGGATGGTTTGTTTGGTGACTGTGGTCCCAACTGCCTTGAGATCCTTCACAAGCTCCTCCCGTGTAGTTCTGGGCTGATCCCTCACTTTCCTCATGACCATCCTCACCCCATGAGGAGAAATCTTGCATGGAGCTCCACACTGAGGACAATTGATGGTTATTTTGTATTTCTTCCATTTGTGAATAATCACTCCAACAGTTGTCTCCTTCTCACCAAGCTTCTTGCTGATGGTCTTGTAGCCCATTCCAGCCTTGTGCAGGTCTACAATATTCTCCCTGACGTCCTCTGACAGATCTTTGGTCTTCCCCATGATGGTGAGGATTGGATGGAAGAGATTCTGTGGACAGGTGTCTTTTATACACAGGAGAACCTTCTTACATTGACAGGACTAATCTGTGTACCACATGAGCACCTACTGTAGCCAGTCTGTGTATACTCCATATATACCCCCCCATATATACTATATACACTCTCTATATACTCCATATATATATACCACATGAGCACCTACTGTAGCCAGTCTGTGGGGGGCAGAATTATTGTTGGTTGGTAGGGGGATCAAATACTTATTTTACTCACTGAACTGCAACTCCATTTATAACATTTGTATTGTGTGTTTTTTCTGGATTTTTGGTTGATATTCTGTCTCTATCATATAAAATACACCTATGATAAAAATTATAGACCCTTCATTTCTATGTAAGTGGCCAAACTTACACAATCTGCAGGGGAGACGATCGTTATTCTCCCCCATATAATCAACTGACATGTAAATCAAGAAAACTAGAATAGTTACAATATATATATATATGTGTATATACTGTATATAACTAATAACCAACCTCATATACTGCCGCGTCATGCAACTTGAGAGTTCAAAGTCGCACCCCATTAACTGCAATGGAACTGTTCTAATTGGTGCGACTCGAGGTTTCTGCACCAGTTTTGGGGCGACTTCATTGACTTCTCTTAATGAAGTCCCGAGCAAGCCGCAATGAAGTCGCATGGCGGTGTGAACACAGGCTTAGTAGAGAATTTGTCAATTTTTTTTTTGGCCCACGTCACAAAATCCCGCCTATCTTATAAAAGTAAATCACAGAAAATATAGATGCAGGGCCATCTTTAACACAGAGCAAAAGGGGCAGCTGCCCCCCGGGCCCAGTCATTGTTGCGGGGCCCAAAGCAGCTGCCCCCTGGGCCCAGTCATTGTTGCGGGGCCCAAAGCAGCTGCCCCCCGGGACCACTCATTGTTGCGGGGCCCAAAGCAGCTGCCCCCCGGGACCACTCATTGTTGCGGGGCCCATAGCAGCTGCCCCTTGAGCCCACAAATAGTTGATAAGTGGATTCTGGAGGGGGGCTCAAGACAATGTTTGCCCAGGGTCCAATCAATATGATAGTCCTGTACAGGCGTTACCAGGAATTACATAAAATAAATGTTTGAATCTGCAGAATTCACTAAGATGATCCTTGGTGATCCTGCGACTGTCAGGGCTGGGCTCAGCCCTTCCTTCTCTGAGCTGGCCGCTCAGCTGTCGGCTAATTGCCAGCTTCCATCTCTCTTCCACAGTTACTCAGCTGTTGATGATCCTGCTCGTCAGTCCTGCCTACTTAAGCCGTCCAGTCCAGATAATCTCTGCCTTCACCTTGGTCAACATCACAGAGACTATCTCCTGCGTTCCTGTTTAAAGACTGGCTTTGCTGACATCCCTTCTGGCTCCAGATCCTGCTTGATGTTCCGCTACGTTGACTCCTGACTTCCAGCTTGGCTGACTATCCGATCCGGTTACTGGACTTTGGCTGTGTTTTGACCACGTTTGTTCTTTTTACTTTTATTATTAAACAAGTGTGATTTAACTGTACTTCTGTCTCGGCCTGATTTCACGGTTTCTGACAGCGACGAAGGTCCTGTATCAGGCACTTCCTGTATGGGGTGACAACGCTCTATCCCTGTCTCCCAGCTGTGCTTCTGCGTTGTCACCCGGTCACACGGGCTTTCCATGGAAACTACAAGTGGCCGTTGCTCCACTTTGCATGTAATCAGGAAGTGGCTATAAAGAGGCTGCAGGTGGATCAGCAGCACTAAGATAGAACAAAGGATGAAAAAAAAAAAAAGGGGGGGGGGATTAGGATTTTATTACCAGAAAGGACAATTGATGAGACGCAGCGCACAGAGCAAACTATCGGTTCTGTTCGGGGTTTGGTGACCAGATCTGAGCTCTGTGGGTCGGCCTGGTACCAGAAGCAATGTGATCTCTATAGAATGTTCCGCTGGGTGCCAGGAGGGCACATTCCATAGACACGGCTGTCTCCAGACCTCCCACACAGAGCAAGAAACAAAGAACGTCCAGAGAGATGAAGGAAGGAAGAATTTTGCAATAAATGTTACAAAAGTAACAGCACCCCCCCCATCCCCCGCCTTTTCTTTAACGTGTGAGATTCAGACAATAAGGATACAGAATGCCCATTGGGACCCCCTGCTGGGGCACCACAAGTCTCAGCATGTCCTTCTGGGTGCAGGACAGGGGGAGGGGGTGGTGGTTCAGCACCCAGAAGGCCATGCTGAGACATGTGGTGCCCCAGCAGGGGGTCCCAATGGGCATTCTGTATCCTTATTGTCTGAATCTCACAGTTTATATAAAAGGTTTGGCACATAATAGCCCCATGTCTACTGAAGTACTATACATCCCAGCATGCCATGCCACAGGTGGATCATGCTCTGTGCTGTAGATGCAGCTTGTAGAAATGATATAGACTAAGACAGCAACTGAAACAGGAAAGGGGGGAGGGGAGGGGAGGAAGTGGCAGGTGTCACATAAACACGTTAAGCGATAAAATGTCCGACGTCGTTCTCGCCATCACTAGAACCGTACAAATACAGCAATACAATCACAACGGGACCCAAAGATAAGATAGAAAACTGCAGAGCCAGTAACAGCCATCCCCCGCCAGCACAAGGGGGGGCGTCCAGCAAACACCGCAACTGTGCTGCAGGCAAAGAGGCCACTAAAATTAAAGCTGAACTCCAGACACAAAGCTGCTTATTGAACTATATTCCTCAATAGCCACAAAGGCTAGAAATCCATTTTGTGTGCATCGCATGCCTTTGCAAACCCAGATATGACCGTGAAGAAGTAGCAGTGACATCATCACTGGGCTCTACATAGCCCTGTGCAGAAAGCAGAGTTATGGGAGGGGCCCAGCAGGCTCCACCCACTACAGAAAACTACAGGAGGGGGCGGAGACAAGACCAGCCCCCCTGCACAAGGAGAGAGAGAGGGAGAGCAGAGCTGTGGGAGGAGCTTAGAATGCTCCACCCACTACAATAAACTACAGGGGGTCGGAGACAAGACCAGCCCCCCTGCACAAGGAATAAGAGAGCAGAGCTGTGGGAGGAGCTTAGAATGCTCCACCCACTACAGAAAACTACCGGAGGGGGCGGAGACAAGACCAGCTCCCCTACACAAGGAGAGAGAGAGCAGAGCTGTGGGAGGAGCTTAGAATGCTCCACCCACTACAATAAACTACAGGAGGGGCGGAGACAAGACCAGCCCCCCTGCACAAGGAAAGAGAGAGCAGAGCTGTGGGAGGAGCTTAGAATGCTCCACCCACTACAGAAAACTACAGGAGGGGCAGAGACAAGACCAGCCCTCCTACACAAGGAAAGAGAGAGCAGAGCTGTGGGAGGAGGTTAGAATGCTCCACCCACTACAGAAAACTACAGGAGGGGGCGGAGACAAGACCAGCCCCCCTGCACAAGGAAAGAGAGAGCAGAGCTGTGGGAGGAGCTTAGAATGCTCCACCCACTACAGAAAACTACAGGAGGGGCAGAGACAAGACCAGCCCTCCTACACAAGGAAAGAGAGAGCAGAGCTGTGGGAGGAGCTTAGAATGCTCCACCCACTACAGAAAACTACAGGAGGGGGCGGAGACAAGACCAGCCCCTCTGCACAAGGAAAGAGAGGGAGAGAAGAGCTGTGGGAGGAGCTTAAAATGCTCCACCCACAACAAAAACATACAGGAGGGGCGGAGACAAGACCAGCCCCCCCTACACAAGGAAAGAGAGAGCAGAGCTGTGGGAGGAGCTTAGAATGCTCCACCCACTACAGAAAACTACAGGAGGGGCGGAGACAAGACCAGCCCCTCTGCACAAGGAAAGAGAGGGAGAGAAGAGCTGTGGGAGGAGCTTAGAATGCTCCACCCACTACAGAAAACTACAGGAGGGGTGGAGACAAGACCAGTCTCCCTACACAAGGAAAGAGAGAGAGAGCAGAGCTGTGGGAGGAGCTTAAAATGCTCCACCCACTACAGAAAACTACAGGAGGGGGCGGAGATAAGACCAGTCCCCCTGCACAAGGAAAGAGAGGGAGAGCAGAGCTGTGGGAGGAGCTTAGAATGCTCCACCCACTACAGAAAATTAGAGGGGGCGGAGACAAGACCAGTCCCCCTGCACAGGGAGAGAGAGTAGCAGTGGGCGGTCTTTATTCCAGGAAGTCTCACACTGAATGACCGCACAGATCTGGAAGAAATACACAAAGCACAGACTCTAATGGGCACTCTTGGATGTAAGGGGGGAGGGGGCTCGTCATAAAACATTTCTAAAATCCACAAAGTAGCCCGTCCTGAAAAGTTTAGAGACCCCTGACCTAGAGTAGTACATGGAAGGACCTGTACAGAGGAAAAGGAAACGTTCAGCTCACAGCAACATCCTGAAACTCACAGGAGGAGGAAGTGAGGGGAATTCTCTTCAACGGGGACACAGACCGCAAAAATGATTTCCTCATCACTACGGCTGAAAATCTTCCTCAATTCCACCCCCTGAACCATTATCAAATCATAGAAATGTATGAAGAGTGGCCCCTACACTGGTGGTCAATGGGAAGAATGTCCTCTGACATTGGTAGTCAGTATGAAGAATGGCCCCTACACTGGTGGTCAATGGGAAGAATGTCCTTTGACATTGGTAGTCAGTATGAAGAATGGCCCCTACACTGGTGGTCAGTGAGAAGAATGTCCTCTGACATTGGTAGTCGGTATTAAGAATGGCTCAGTAGAGGACTGGTCAGAATGCTACTCTTACAGACAACCAAAAAAGATGATGCCTCTGGTTCTGCTAAATGGCATTGGCTCCAATCTTTTCCGGCGCCATCAAATGGGGAATCGATCCACCACAGCTCAAGGAGCCCTTAGACACCTCTGAAGGCAACGCGGGCTTCTAGAACTCTGGTTAAGAATGGCTACCATAGAGCACACCTCCCAACTTTTTGAGATGGTAATGAGGGACACCTATCACCAAAAGCATGCAGGCATAGGACACACCCCCTGCCACACCCCCTTAAAAGGAGAATTGTACTAAAAAACAAGATTGGTTAAACCCACAAGTGCTTTTTTTTACCACTACTATTCCTTTATATTGGCTTTTGGAATTTATAAATGCAGCAATTTAGATGAAAGGTTTAGTGCTGGAAAACACTTTTTGATAGATAAAAAGTGCATTTTATATACATTTTATATACATCTATATCGATCAGGCCAAAATGAGGGACAAATGAGGAGGAATGAGGGACATTGCTCCAAATTAGGGACAGTCCCTCAAATTCAGGGACAGTTTGGAGCTTTGCCATAGAGTGTGAGCTCAGAGGGGTAGTCAGATGGACAATGTCCTGGTTCTGGGTCAGTGAGTGGTCTCGGTACAATCTCCTCCAATGAATCTGACGTGAGGACGTGTTTATTTGGCGGAGTCCTCAGACAACCTCCATCTCACATTATGCTGAGAAAAGAATCTATACGAGTGACTGAGCTGCTAACAGTACAAGTGTGACTCCTAATGGTGTACCACGTCCCACGTCGCAGAGCTCCATAATGGAGCCTCGGAATTAAAGGAACACTACATCTACCGCTCACAATACGGCAGACGTTGTCTATCTTCTCTCAGCAATCTTGTTTTTGTGACACTTACTAGAAAGAATGAGAAAAGGCTTAAAGATGTGACTGAAAATAGGCTTTCTGCCGTCTCTCATGATGTCTACCACCTAAAATACTCCTGACAGCCAGAAAGCATGTGATCTTTCAAAGTGATCGAGACTGGAGGCCGCAGTTTATTGAACAATATCCTGCATTACACTGTGAGATGGGGGATGGGGCTGAATATTTACCATTGTAGTTACTCAGGGGTTCTGAGTTCATTCATGAGCTATGATAGGCCTGGGCTTCCCACACACTTTTTTAGGTTGTGTTCTGGCTTGAAATGAACTAAATCGTATACCTTCATAAGTGCTTCTGCAATTTCTCATTTATAATCTGCTTTGTTTGTCTCCAGTGTCCTGTTCTGCTGGCAAACCTATGTGACCCCCCCCCCACCTCCGAATGATGAGTTCCGGTGTCTCAAGTGAAGAATACCATAAATATTACATGTAATTTACATCATACAAAGACATTGTAGACAATTGTGTTCTTCTAACCTTGTGGTAACAATTGGGTGAAGATCCTTTTCTGTCCCAGCATAACTGTTCCCTGTGTACAAACCCAGCTCCATAAAGACATGGTTGAACAGTTTGGACCAGGTCCATAAAGACATGGTTTGACCAGTTTGAGCAAGCTCCATAAAGACATGGGTTGACCAATTTGAACCAGCTCCATAAAATACATGGTTTGACCAGTCTGGACCAGCTTCATAATGACATGGTTTGACTAGTTTGGACCAGCTCCATAAAGACATGGTTTGACCAGTTTGGACCAGCTCCATAGAGCAATGAAATGAACATTTTGGACTAGCTCCATAAAGACATTTCTTGACCAGTTTGAGCCAGCTTCATAAAGATATGGATTGACCAGTTTGTGCCAGCTCCATAAAGACATGGGTTGACCAGTTTGGACCAGCACCACAAAGATGTGGATTGACCAGTTTGAGCCAGCTCCATAAAGACATGGGTTGACCAGTTTGGACCAGCACCATAAAGACATGGGCTGCCCAGTTTGGACCAGCACCATAAACATATGGGCTGACCATTTTGGACCAGCTCAATAAAGACATGGGTTGACCAGTTTGGATCGGCTCCATAAAGACATGGGTTGACCAGTTTAGACCAGCTCTATAAAGACCTGGGTTGACCAGTCTGAGCCAGCTCCATAAAGCTCCTGTTCTGCTGGCAAACCTATGTGACCCCCCCCCCCCCCCCCACCTCCGAATGATGAGTTCCGGTGTCTCAAGTGAAGAATACCATAAATATTACATGTAATTTACATCATACAAAGACATTGTAGACAATTGTGTTCTTCTAACCTTGTGGTAACAGTTGGGTGAAGATCCTTTTCTGTCCCAGCATAACTGTTCCCTGTGTACAAACCCAGCTCCATAAAGACATGGTTGAACAGTTTGGACCAGGTCCATAAAGACATGGGTTGACCAGTCTGAGCCAGCTCCATAAAGACATGGGTTGACCAGTCTGTACCAGCTCCATAAAGACATGGGTTAACTATTTTAGCCAGCTCCATAAAGACATTGTTTGACCAGTTTGGTGTGGGGGAACTCAAGTGTCCTGCACAGAGCCCTGACCTCAACCCTACTGAACACCTGACTTCACAGATGGGCACAAATTCCGACACATACTCCAAAATCTTGGGGAAAGTCTTCTGAGAAGAGTGGAGGATGTAATAACCACAAAGGGGGCAACTCTATATTAACAGCCATACAGGGAGGGGCAACTCCATATTAATGGCCATGGGGGGGAGGGAAACATGGTTTTGGAATTGGATGTCTATCAAACTCACATGGGGGTGATGGGGTCAGGTGCCCACAAAATGGTGGTCATAAAGTGTATGTGGAATATGTGTAACTGAGGCACTTGATCCGGAACATCAGCGTATCATAATCGAAAAAGATCAAACCAAGTATGGGGGACAATGTTTCCGGTGAGGCTGTTCTTAAAGACACATGGGGTGCCTCTTAAATGGGGGACCTGAATTTGGGAAACCAAAGTCCTAAAAGGGTGCCAGACCAATGAACTGAGAGTCCAAAAACTTTTAATACTGGTGTTCGTTCAGCAAATATTAACCATCCAACAAGTTTTGGGGACTCAATTATACCGCCGGGCTGCAAAATGGATACAGAATTGGTTCATAAATGTTTTGTAAAAACAGAAAATTTACCACTAAAACTTATATGAGTCACAATGCATGTAACAATTCTGTATATGTTTTGTAGCCCTGAGCAAAAAGGGGACCTTTGATGTCCCGAAACGGGTATCTTGTTGAACGAACACCAATATTAAAAGTGTTTGTGCCCTCAGTTCATTGGTCTGGTGCCCTTTTTGGAATTTGGTTTCCCAACTTCAGGTTCCCCATCTAGGAGGCATCCTTTTTGTGTTGAACAGCAGCCTCACTGGAACCATTGTGCCTCGTAAGTTATTTGGTCTTCTCCAATCATGATCCATTGATGAGTGGAATCCAGTACCTCAGTTACACGTATTCCATATTCCACACTATATAGTCATTTTTTGGTGGGCACCTGACCTTCACACCCATGTGAGCCTGATGGACATCCCATTCCAAAATCATGCCCATTAATATGGAGCTCCCCTTTTGTGGCTCCTCCACCCTTTGTGGGTCTGGTGCTCTTTTTGGACTTTGTATATATAGTGAATGTGTAACAAGCAGTAATGATAGGAGGGTGGAAGGGAAGGTAAAAGGGAAAAACACTCAGATTTTATAAGAAAGGACTTTTTCTCTGCTCTCCTCCATCGTGAGCTGTGCCATCAATCAGCTTAATATTGGAAAGAAGATGACACAAAGGCATAGTTTTTGAGGTTGTCAGGTCCCGTGTTCTCTAATTAGCTTTTTACCCTTTAAAAGCCAAAGATGTTAAGATAGCCATTGCTTCTATCTCATTATTTTTAATGATCACTCCTTCTATAAACTAATCATTATTATTAGCAATTGAGTATGAAGAAGAGGAACGCACAGACCACGGGACGTACACAGAACCCACGTTCGGCTCACCTCGGCTCCCTCTCTTGTACATGTTGGGCTCTTTGGGGTCTCCTATCCAGCTGTAGTCGGTGGGCATGGACACGGGCCTCAGATCACCTGTATGGAGAGGAGGAAAACCCGTCCTGTCATATGCTGTGATACCAACAATTCTCCTTCAATGTACAAAGCATAGAAAGCTCCATTTCTGTGAGATTATTATCGAGGCTTATCCAGATCTAATGTCTGACAAAAATCATATTTTGGGGAAATTATTCATTTATCTTGACATATATATTCTAATATAAAATTAAATAATATTTTTTTTTTATAATATATATAAACTCAAAATAAACATTTCAAAGTCTGAACCACCAGCCGATAATCATCACATGGAACATAAAGCAATTATTACATTGTAGAGATATTATTATTTGAAGTCCAAAAACTGTTTTCTCTGCTTTGGCTGGAGCAGAGAAGGATTAGAACCTCTGTTGTTCCTATTATCCTGGTCTCCGTTAAAGAAGAGATTTGCCTTCACTTCCTGTCTAGATGGCAACATTTTACAAGACAGGAAATGAGGACAAATCTGCAAAATATGGATGCTTGAGCATAAATTCTCTGCTCCAAGCCACTTCTGCCCATTGCCACTTCAAACCTGGGTGCCAGGGGTTGCACGATCCATCTCTGCTCACAGGCCAAGTGTAGCCACCGCTCACTGGAGGGATCACTGGTGCCCATATTTATTTGGAAGGATATCCGCAAGCTTGACATTGACAGATGTCATCTAGGACAATTTAGGTGGCAGTTTGATTGGATAAAAACCACAAGAAACCACTGATTCAGCATCTCACGGCCAGAGGTCACTTGACTGACTGATGGTCACATGACTGAATGCCTAGGCATCACAGAGCAGTGATATTTCCAGCAAAGGAAACATGTTTTGTCTGTAATTTGAAGAGAGAAGGGTCAGGAGTGGTCTTCCTTTGGCTTGCTTTAAATATGGACATTTCAAGCCCCCCCTTCCACACACATCACACTGGATGTATCGGAATAATGCAGCCATTCTCAACCAGGGTACCTCTACATCAGGGGTCTGATAAAAGCAAAGAAAGGGGCACCATCTAGCCCTGGGGCTGCAGTTTGCAGACCACTGCTCTAGAGGTTCCTCCTCCTCTCAACCCTCCACAAATCGGTTCTTAGAGCTGTGGATGATTGACCTCCCATCTGATGGTGCCTCCATAGTTCCAGGTCTAACATCACTTGGCAGAGCCTGTGGAATGGGAGGGGGTGAGGGTATTCTTCCCACTGATCACCAATGTAAGGAACATTCTTCCCACTGATCACCAATGTAAGGAACATTCTTCTCACTGATCACCAATGTAAGGAACATTCTTCTCACTGATCACCAATGTAAGGAACATTCTTCTCACTGATCACCAATGTAAGGAACATTCTTCTCACTGATCACCAATGTAAGGAACATTCTTCTCACTGATCACCAATGTAAGGAACATTCTTCTCACTGATCACCAATGTAAGGAACATTCTTCCCACTGATCACCAATGTAAGGAACATTCTTCTCACTGATCACCAATGTAAGGAACATTCTTCTCACTGATCACCAATGTAAGGAACATTCTTCTCACTGATCACCAATGTAAGGAACATTCTTCCCACTGATCACCAATGTAAGGAACATTCTTCTCACCGATCACCAATGTAAGGAACATTCTTCTCACTGATCACCAATGTAAGGAACATTCTTCTCACTGATCACCAATGTAAGGAACATTCTTCTCACTGATCACCAATGTAAGGAACATTCTTCTCACTGATCACCAATGTAAGGAACATTCTTCTCACTGATCACCAATGTAAGGAACATTCTTCTCACTGATCACCAATGTAAGGAACATTCTTCTCACTGATCACCAATGTAAGGAACATTCTTCTCACTGATCACCAATGTAAGGGACATTCTTCTCACTGATCACCAATGTAAGGAACATTCTTCCCACTGATCACCAATGTAAGGAGTATTCTTCTCACTAATCACCAATGTAAGGAACATTCTTCTCACTGATCACCAATGTAAGGAACATTCTTCTCACTGATCACCAATGTAAGGAACATTCTTCTCACTGATCACCAATGTAAGGAACATTCTTCCCACTGATCACCAATGTAAGGGACATTCTTCCCACTAATCACCAATGTAAGGAACATTCTTCTCACTGATCACCAATGTAAGGAACATTCTTCTCACTGATCACCAATGTAAGGAACATTCTTCCCACTGATCACCAATGTAAGGAACATTCTTCCCACTGATCACCAATGTAAGGAACATTCTTCTCACTGATCACCAATGTAAGGAACATTCTTCTCACTGATCACCAATGTAAGGAACATTCTTCTCACTGATCACCAATATAAGGAACATTCTTCTCACTGATCACCAATGTAAGGAACATTCTTCTCACTGATCACCAATGTAAGGAACATTCTTCTCACTGATCATCAATGTAAGGAACATTCTTTCTTCTCACTGATCACCAATGTAAGGAACATTCTTCTCACTGATCACCAATGTAAGGAACATTCTTCTCACTGATCACCAATATAAGGAACATTCTTCTCACTGATCACCAATGTAAGGAACATTCTTCTCACTGATCACCAATGTAAGGAACATTCTTCCCACTGATCACCAATGTAAGGAACATTCTTCTCACTGATCATCAATGTAAGGAACATTCTTCCCACTGATCACCAATGTAAGGAGCATTCTTCTCACTGATCACCAATGTAAGGAACATTCTTCTCACTGATCACCAATGTAAGGAACATTCTTCTCACTGATCATCAATGTAAGGAACATTCTTCTCACTGATCACCAATGTAAGGAACATTCTTCTCACTGATCACCAATGTAAGGAACATTCTTCTCACTGATCACCAATGTAAGGAACATTCTTCTCACTGATCATCAATGTAAGGAACATTCTTCTCACTGATCACCAATGTAAGGAACATTCTTCTCACTGATCACCAATGTAAGGAACATTCTTCTCACTGATCACCAATGTAAGGAACATTCTTCTCACTGATCACCAATGTAAGGAACATTCTTCCCACTGATCACCAATGTAAGGGACATTCTTCTCACTGATCACCAATGTAAGGAACATTCTTCTCACTGATCATCAATGTAAGGAACATTCTTCTCACTGATCACCAATGTAAGGAACATTCTTCTCACTGATCACCAATGTAAGGAACATTCTTCTCACTGATCACCAATGTAAGGAACATTCTTCTCACTGATCACCAATGTAAGGAACATTCTTCTCACTGATCACCAATGTAAGGAACATTCTTCTCATTCACCACTTTATTTTAGCAGTGATATCTACGAGACATGAGAATTAATTTTTAGGCTCCTCTGGGGTTCTAAGGTTGGTATAATGTATTGGTATAATTTGTATCAGCTCAGGGTCTGTATATCTTCCAGCTGCTCCACTCCATATCAATGTGACCTGCAGGTTAGAGGCCCATTGACTGACACGGCTCCCTCCCGATGGGTCTCTCCCGGCCCAGAGAAGAGCGGAGCTCAGACAGAACTCAGCTGTAAAGGCCTTCACCCCCCTCCCCCCACCCAGATGCATTTCTGCTTTTCTGAAAGTATTTTCTGGATTGTGTCGGGTAGAAAATGAATTTGCTGCACATCATAAATGAATGATTTTGGTGTTCGGTGAGTTAATCTGACATGATTCTGCCAGATCTCATCTTCACAGTTCTGCCCCAAAGAACTCAGAAAGCCTGAAATATTTATAGCACTTCCCATTCGCTGCTTTTCCATTGGACGTATTTAGGGAAATGCGGCCGTGTTAGCGGGTTTACACCACACCCGCCGTGTCAGTTTCTGGACTCGCTGACCTCGTCAGGGTGAGTTTAATGGGATACAATTTGGGGTAAATTACTTTTTTATATCCTTTAGGGATACAATCCTAGGTGGTATCCAGAGTGCAGCATTGTGTCATATCCGGGGGCAACATAAATAAATGCCTCCACTAAATATAATACAGTGTAGCTGTAGCCTACACTATTGTTTTATAGTTTTGCTACGTTTGTAAATTGGGACGATTTCTCTTCATTTCCTGTCCAGGGGGGCACAATTGGAAGTAAGAGGACATTTTATTCAAAGTGCGGGAAGACCCCCTAGACAGCTGTCACCGGAACAAGCGTCTTTGTTGGAAGATTTCCCTTCCTTTCCAGTTTGGCTTTAACATCACTTTCTGTTTTCCGGTGACGATGGCCAGTAAAACAATGAGCTCTTGAATCCTCGGGGGCAGGGCTGATTGTGACCACTTGGATGATTTTGTTCACACCCCATGTAACTACCAAACACAATTTCACTACTAACATCACTGATATCACGTGGCACTCATATAGTGTCTGTTCATCACCTGAGATGGAGCCACACTTCATGTCATGTATGAGCGAAGGACTGCAATACAAAGCAACAAAGGATGTTGTAAAAGAAAGTATTGTTTATGGGTGGAGGAGAAATGGCAGGTCTTTAGGTGGAGGATAAAAGGTGGGTCTACAGAGGATAAAAGAGGGGGGTCTATGGCCAGCAGATGAAAGATGGGTCTGGGTATGGGTGGAGGGTGGAAGGCGGGTCCTTGGATGGTGGCGAAAAAGGCAGATCTATGGGGGGAAGATGGAAGGTGGGTCTATGGATGGTGGAGAAAAGGCAGATCTATGGGTGGAGGATGGAAGGTAAGTCAATGGATGGTGAAAAAAAGGCAGATCTATGGGTGGAGGGTGGAAGGCGGGTCCTTGGATGGTGGCGAAAAAGGCAGATCTATGGGGGGAAGATGGAAGGTGGGTCTATAGATGGTGGAGAAAAGGCAGATCTATGGGTGGAGGATGGAAGGTAAGTCAATGGATGGTGGAAATGGGAATGTTTCAAATTGACTATTGGTTGAACTGGATGCACCTGGTGTCTTTTGTTTTTGGAGGAGTACTGGAGGTCCTAGGAATTTTGAAAGACCGGCCGGTATCCTGTGAGTACTGGAGGTCCTAGGAATTCTGAAAGACCCGGCTGGTATCCTGTGAGTACTCTAGCTTCTAGAAATCCTAAAAGACCTAGCAGGGTTTCTGTGACTACTTGGGGTCCCAGAAATCCTGGAAGCTCCGGCAGGGATCCTGTGAGTACTGGAGGTTCTAGGAATCCTAAAAGACCCGGACAGGATACTGTCGGTACTGGAGCTCCTAGGAATCCTGGAAGGCCTAGCAGGCATTCTGTGAGTACTTGAGGTCCCAGAAATCCTGGAAGCCCCGGTAGGGATCCTGTGTGTACTGGACGTTCTAGAAATCCTATAAAAAGTTTTAAAAAAAGCCATTTTTTCGGGAGCAGTGATTTTAATGATGCTTAAAGTGAAAAAAAATAAAAGTGAAATATTCCTTTAAATATCGTACCTGGGGGGTGTCTATAGGATGCCTGTAAAGGGGCGTGTGTTTCCCATGCTTAGAACATTCCCTGCACAAAATTACATTTTTAAAGTAATAAAAGTCATTTAAAACTGCTTAAATGTAATGTCCAGTCCTGGCAATATGGATGAAAATCAGTGAGACAAATGGCATGGGTACCCCCCAGTCCATTACCAGGCCCTTTGGGTCTTGTATGGATATTAAGGGGAACCCCGCACCCAAATTAAAAAAAGGAAAGGTGTGGGGCCACCAGGCCCTATATACTCTGAACAGCAGTATACAGGCGGTGCAAACAAGACAGGGACTGTAGGTTTGTTGTTAAGTAGAATCTGTTTGTAATTTTGAACTGGTACATTTTTAACGTGTTTAGCTCCAGCCAAAAAATCTATTTTAAGCTTTTTGGAAAACATAGGGAAGGGTTATCACCCCTGTGACATTTGTTTTGCTGTCTTTCCTCCTCTTCAGAAGATTTCACCCCACTTTCTGTCCCAATGACAAATGTTTTTAGAAAATTTGGGGTTTTTAGTGAAACAAGGATTGGTGATAAAGCATCAGTGGAAAGGAGAAAAATTTTTCCCATATTAACTCTTACAGGAGAGAATTTCCCTTCCTAGGGGTAGATTTCATCTCACTTCCTGTTGTCTCCTTCCGTTTGCAAGTAGGAGTCGTTTGTAAGTTAGATGTTTGAAAGTAGGGTCCTGCCCTATATACTCAGCAGAAATTTGGGCCTTAGGTGTTGGTGTTGCCACAACACTGTAAGCCCTCACAGGGCCCTGCTGTGAAATATTAGATCAAGAATTGTAATTACATGTCCCTGTTGAACAGGGGCAGAAAAATTGGGCCTTAGGCACTGGTGCCACAACACTGCAACCCCTCACAGATACTGTAGTTGAGTGCAGCAACGAACCCTCCTTGCAAAATATTGCAACAAAAATTGTAATAATAATTTTTATGAAGGTCAGTCGATCGACCGAGTCGTTGGACAGGCGCACCCTGTGATCGGTTACAAAACCTCCAGCAGCACTGAATCCGAAAGAACGCTGGATGCAGGACAGGCCAGTAGCTCAATTGCATACTGTGCAAGCTCTGGCCAGTGATCCATCCTCAAGACCCAGTAACCCAGAGGATTTTTGGTGGGAAAGGTGTCCAAGTCAGATCTTGCCCCAAGGTATTCCTGCACCATGTAAAACAGATGCTGGCGATGGTTGCTGGAACCGATCATACCTTGGGACTGCGGACTAAAAAATTGTCTGAACGCATCGGTCAGACGGCCACCTTCTCCACCGCTCCTTCTTTGACTGACTGAAGCCTCAGCAACACGTTGTCCAGAAACAGGAGTTTGTAACCTCCCAGTCTCTGGGAACGCGTTGCACAGACCTTTCTGCAAGGCCTCCCGCAGATGTTTCATCCTCTGCTCCCTCTGCGATGGCAAGATAAGGTCTGCAACCTTACCCTTGTAACGTGGACCAAGGAGGGTTGTCAGCCAGTATTTGTCCTTCTCCTTGATACCACGAATACGAGGATCCTTCCGCAGGCTTTGCAGGATCAGGGAGGCCATGCAGCGTAGGTTTGCTGAGGCATTCGGTCCGGAGTCCTCTGGGTCACTAAGGACGACATGGTCCGCAGCCACCTCCTCCCAGCCACGTACAAGTCCATTGGTTTTTTGGGACTTTAAATGATCTCTTAAAGACTGCTGCTGAGTGCCAGGCTCCACCTCCATGCTGACACAATCCTCCTCCTCCTCGTCCTCTTCCTGTGTGATCGGTGGGCACGCAGGAACACTGTCTGGATAAAGGGGGCCTTGAGAGCTAAGGAAGTCCTCCTCTTCCTGCCTCTGTTCTGCCTCAAGTGCCCTGTCCATTATTCCACGCAGCGTGTGCTCCAACAGGTGGACAAGGGGGACAGTGTTACTGATGCATGCACTGTCACTGCTCACCATCCTCGTGGCCTCCTCAAATGGTCACAGGACAGTGAAAGCACCCCTGATCATGGCTCACTGGCCTGGGGAAAAAAACAAGCTCCCTTGATCCTGTCCTGGTACCATAGTCGCACAGGTACTCATTGATGGCCCTCTGCTGTGTGTGCAGCCGCTGCAGCATGGCCAACGTTGAGTTCCACCTGGTGGGCATGTCACAGATTAGACGGTTCTTGGGCAGGTTAAACTCCTTTTGGAGGTCCGCCAGCCGGGCACTGGCATTATATGACCGGCAGAAATGCACACAGACTTTCCTGGCCTGCCTCAGGACATCCTGTAAGCCCAGGTACCTGCCCAAGAACCGCTGCACCACCAAGTTAAGGACATGAGCCAAACAGGGCACATGGGTCATTTGTGCCTGTCGGAGGGCAGAGAGGAGGTTGGTGCCATTGTCGCAAACCACATTTGCCTTAAGCTGGCGTGGCGTCAACCACCTCTGAACCTGCCCCTGCAGAGCTGACAGAATATCTGTCCCAGTGTGGCTCCTGTCCCCCAAGCACATCAGCTCAAGCACCACATGGCATCTTTTGGCCTGCGTGCTTGTGTAACCCCTTGAACGCCTACGGAGCACCGCTGGTTCCGAGGACAAAGCACAGGAAGAGGCCATGGAGGAAGAAGAAGAGGAGGGGGTGGAGGAGAGAGGTGTGTCAGAATCACCACTAGTAGTATTTTGGAGGCGTGGTGGCAGAACAACCTCCAACACTACTGCACCCTGTCCTGCATCCTTCCCAGCTGCCAGAAGAGTCACCCAATGTGCGGTGAAACTTAGGTAACGCCCCTGTCCATGCCTGCTGGACCATGAGTCAGCGGTAATATGCACCTTACCGCTGACAGCCCTGTCCAGCGAGGCCAAGACATTGCCTTCCACATGCCGGTAGAGAGCCGGAATCGCCTTCCGTGAGAAAAAGTGGCGTTTGGGAACCTGCCACTGAGGAACCGCACATTCCACAAACTCATGGAAGGGGGCAGAGTCTACCAACTGAAAAGGCAGCAGTTGTAGTGCTTGCAATTTAGCCAAGCTAGTATTCAACCGCTGGGCATGCGGATGGCTGGGAGCGAACTTCTTTCGGCGGTGCAGCAGCTGGGGCAGGGAAATTTGCCTGGTACAATCTGATGTTGGTGTACCGTTAGCAGATTGCCTGCAAGTACTTGGCTGTGACACACCTAATTCTACACCTTCATTCCTCTCAGTGCAGGTCTCAGAAAGGACTGAAGGTATAGTGGGGTTGGAGATCCCAGCTGATGAGGAGCAAGGAGAGGTCCTCTTTGTTCTTTGGCGTGGGTCTTTTAGGTACGCTTGCCAACGAACTGCATGACAGGTCAACATATGTCTGGTCAAGCATGTGGTACCCAAGCGGGAGATGTTTTGGACACGAGAGATACGCTTGAGACATATGTTGCAAATAGCAGCGGTGCGATCTGATGCACTCGTCTCAAAAAAGGCCCACACCAAAGAAATTTTTGAATAACGTGCAGAGACAGCAGCGCCCTGCACATGTGGAGCTCTGCGGTGTGATGCAGTGAGTGTGCTGCCCTTAAGCTGGCCCCTGGAAGGCATCCTGCCTCATTGGTGATGTGCCTCCTCCTCCTCTCTCCTATCAGGCACCCACGTGGAGTCAGTGACCTCATCATTCCCTCCCTCCTCATCACTGGAGCAAACCTGGCAGTATGCTGCAGCAGGGGGAGCATGACTGCCAGATTGCTGTCCTTTTTGGGCACCCCCTCTCTCTGGGCTCACGTTACTGCCTTCATCTAGCTGGGTACCATCATCGGAGCCTTCAAAACGCTGAGCATCCTCCTGGAGCATGTACCCAACACTGTGGTCAAACAGTTCGGGGGACTCCTCAGGAGGATATGGTGGGGCTAGGGAAGGAGTGACTGATTCCATTGAGCCGAGGGAAGAGGCCGCGTTGGCAGCTGCTTTGCCAGACAAAGTACCCTGAGCATGGGTGAGAGAGGATGAGGAGGATGAGGAAGGCTTGGTCATACACTCTACCAAGTCTTCCGCATGTTGCGGCTCAACACGGCCAGCTACTGAAAAAAAGGCCAATCGTGTCCCATGGCCACGTGCTGATGAGGATGCACCGTCTCCACGACCAGCACTAGACACAGAGCCTGCTTGCCCTCTCTTATTGGCTTGTGACTGTCTGCCTCTCCTTGTTGGCCTTCCAGACATACTAATAGCCCGCAGTGAGATGTAGCTGCACAAAGCTGGGATGTATATATATACCGATACTGCAGCTAGCAAAATCAACTGCCTGCCTGTAGTATTATTAGTATGAGAACACCAGCAATTGTCTCCAGGTAGCTTTAGGTGCACACTGTGCAGAGGACGCAGTACACTAACTGTAAATACTATAACTGCCTGCCTGTGGTATTGATAGGATCAGAAGAACACCACCAATTTTATTCAGGTAGCTTTAGGTGCACACTGTGCAGAGGACACACTACACTAACTGTAAATACTGTAGCTGCCTGCCTGTGGTATTAATAGGAGCAGAACAACAGCAATTGTCTCCAGGTAGCTTTAGGTGCACACTGTGCAGAGGACGCACTACACTAACTTATAAATACTGCAGCTGCCTATGGTACTGTACTAATAGGATCAGAAGAACACCACTAATTTTCTTCAGGTAGCTTTAGGTGGACACTGTGCAGAGAATGCACTACACTAACTTGTAAATACTGCAGCTGCCTGTGGTACTATACTAATAGGATCAGAAAAACACCACTAATTTTCTTCAGGTAGTTTTAGGTGCACACTGTGCAGAGGACGCACTACACTAACTTGTAAATACTGCAGCTGCCTATGGTACTGTACTAATAGGATCAGAAGAACACCACTAATTTTGTTTAGGTAGCTTTAGGTGCACACTGTGCAGAGGACGCAGTACACTAACTGTAAATATTGTAGCTAATAGGACTAATAGGATCAGAAGAACACCAGCAATTTTCTTCAAGTAGCTGTAAATACTGTAAAAACACCTGCCTGCCTGTCAGTAGTAGGAAGAGAATAACAGGAATGGATCTAGCTAAACTGAATACAGTGTGTAGATATATATATATATATATATATATATATATATATATATATATATATATATATATATATATCTACACAACACCAAGGATGTATGTATATATATATATGTACAATACACTGTAAGTGCAGCTAACTGACTCGCCTGCCTACTCTAACTTAAATCAAATGACATTGTCTCTCTGTCTATATATCTCTCTCTCAACGCCGGAACACACTACACAGGGCCGCTGTGCAGGCGGCCTTATATAGTGTGGGGCGTGTACTAAACCCCCCGAGCCATAATTGGCCAAAGCCACCCTGGCTTTGTCCAATTACGATTCTCTGTACAGACAGCGCTGTGATTGGCCAAGCATGCGGGTCATAGTGCAAGCTTGGCCAATCATCAGCCAGCAATGCACTGCGATGCCGCAGTGAATTATGGGCCGTGAAGCGCCACTCGAATTAGGCGCGAATGGCCCATATCGTTCGGAATTCGGCGAACGATCGAACAGGCAATGTTCGGGTCGAACATGCGTTCGATTCGAACACAAAGCTCATCTCTAGTGGCAAGGCATTAAAGCTCCTTGAACAGATAGAAAGGGTTTCAAGGGCTGGGATGGTGGTCATAATTGGAGGTTTTAACTACCCTGAAATTGACTGAAGTAAAAACATCACTAGAACAGTAACAGGGTAGAAATTTAAAAGCCTATTACATGATAATGTTATGGTGCAGTTTATAGAAGCCCCAACTGGAAATGATGCTCTGCTGGACCTGCTAATCTCAAACCATGTGGAGCTTATTGTAAACAACAAGCACATACTGGAAAGATAAAAAACACTTTAAGACAGCAAATTTTCAGAGGCTGGGGGCTGCTTTCTAGGACTAAGACCGGGAGGGAATATTATCATCAAAGAACGCAGAACTGAAAGGGAAATGTTTCAAATTGACTACTGTTTGAACTGGATGCACTTGTTGTCTGGTGTTTTTTTGACCCGGCTGGTATCCTGTGAGCACTGGAGCTCCTAAGAATCCTGAAAGACCCAGATGGGATCTTGCCAGTACTGGAGCTCCTAGGAATCCTAGAAGACCCAGGAGAGATTCTGTGAGTATTGGAGGTTCTAGGAATCCTGGAAGCCCTGGCAGGGATCCTGTCAGTACCAGGGATCCTAGGAATCCTGAAGGAGTTGGCAGGTACCCTGCGACTGCTGGAGGTCCTAGAAATCCTGGAAGACCTCGCAGAGATCCTGTGAGTACTGGCGCTCCTAGGAATCCTGAAAGAGTTGGCAGGGACCTTGTGAATACTGGAGGTCTTGATCCCTAAGTAAGTGTGAAAGAGGACCTTGAAATGGAAAGGTCATTTTTAAAATAACATTCAATTACAATATAACTTGTGTAGCATTTTTTTTTTGTTTCAATTTGCTATATTTGGGATAATTTATAATCCAAACTTTCTGAATTTATTTATATTTATAAATTGGCCCCAAAAAGACAAAATCAACACAAGAGGAAGGAAAGATAATTAATTCTAAGGAACAAAATAAAGAATTCGGAGCAGCGGTGTCAGGGGGAAGACATGGGATAAAGTGAGGGATGGATATAGAGGAAGTCAGGCAAACCTTGTTATCGGGGCACATGGCCTCATACACGCGGGTGCTGGAAATAGATCTAATAGACCCCCCAAAATATCTATAAAGAGTGCCGTCCAATGCTATCATATGGGGGTTTGTTACCTCCTTGTGATAGCAATAAAGTTAAAAACGTATTATTGCCACCCTAGGAAAGGAGGTGAATTACTGGCAGGATCACCAGATCAAAAATAATGGGACAAAAAAGCCTGAAATAGGAAAACGAATGCAGACACCGCATCTGAATACTGCTAAGCTGCAATATTTTGCATTTTTATGTACTTTAAATTTATTTATGAAGCCCCTTTATGCTCACTCATCTCTGGACCCGATAGGCTCTCTCAGCTCGGGCGTATCAGGACCGTCATTGACAGACATCACCAAACACCAGTCCATTAGGGCCGCACGGACGCCGCCCCCCCCCCCCCCCCCCCCCATCCATGCATCTGGCCCCCTGATCTACATGCGTAATTAGAGCCTGAGGCTCTAATAGGCTTTGCCCTGAGCCCACCCAGTTCTGTGACAATAGCGAATGAATATACACTATTGTAACACTGATTCTCCTCCCAGCCAATCAGGAAGCAGGTCGTTGGATCGTTTGCCGCCCCCCCCCCCCCCCCCAAAAAAACCCACCAGCCGCCACTGCAAAAAACCCCCCTCCTCAGAGCCACGTGTACAAGGCCACACTGCACCATGTATACACAGCAACACTGACACTTCATGCAGCATTGTGACCCTATTGGGACATATTATTCACAGTCAGAAAGGTTGGGGGTGGCGGGTTGGTGTTGGGAAGATCAGGGTGGTGGCTTGGTGTTAGGAAGGGCGGGGTGGTGGGATGGTGTTACTAAGATCGGGGTGTTGGGTTGGTTTGTTGGGAAAGGCGTGGTGGTGGGTTGGTGTTAGGAAGAGCGGGGTGGTGAGTTGGTGTTAGGAAAGGCATGGTGGTGGGTTGGTGTTAGGAAGGGCGTGGTGGTGGGGTTGTTAGGAAGGGCGGGGTGGCGGGTGGGTTGTTAGGAAGGGCGGGGTGGTGGGATGGTGTTACTAAGATCGGGGTGGTGGGTTAGTTTGCTGGGAAGGGCGTGGTGGTGGGTTGGTGTTAGGAAAGGCGTGGTGGTGGGTTGGTGTTACGAACTACAGGCTGGTGGGTTGGTGTTAGGAAGGGCGTGGTGGTGGGTTGGTGTTAGGAAGGGCAGGTGGTGGGTGGGTTGTTAGGAAAGGCGTGGTGGTGGGTTGGTGTTAGGAAGGACGGGGTGGTGGGTTGGTGTTAGGAGGGGCGGGGTGGTGGGTGGGTTGTTAGGAAGATCGGGGTGGTGGGTTGGTGTTAAGAAGGGTGGGATGGTGGGTTGGTGTTAGGAAGGGCGGGGTGGTGGTTTGGTGTTAGGAAAGGCTGGGTGGTGGGCTGGTGTTAAGAAGGGTGGGGGGGTGGGTTGGTGTTAGGAAGGGCGGGGTGGTGGGTTGGTGTTAAGAAGGGCGGGATGGTGGATTGGTGTTGGTGGGCGGGGTAGTGGGTGGGTGCTAGGAAGGGCGGGGTGGTGGATTGGTGTTGGTGGGCGGGGTAGTGGGTGAGTGTTAAGAAGGGAATGGTGGTGGGATGGTGTTTGGAAGGGCGGGGTGGTGGGATGGTGTTAGGAAGGGCGGGGTGGTGGGTTGGTGTTAGGAAGGGCGGGGTGGTGGGTTGGTGTTAAGAAGGGCGGGGTGGTGGGTTGGTGTTAGGAAGGATGGGGTGGTGGGTTGGTGTTAGGAAGGGCGGGGTGGTGGGTTGGTGTTAGGAAGGGCGGGGTGGTGGGTTGGTGTTAGGAAGGGCGGGGGTGGTGGTTTGGTGTTAGAAAAGGCTGGGTGGTGGGCTGGTGTTAAGAAGGGTGGGGTGGTGGGTTGGTGTTAGGAAGGGCGGGGTGGTGGGTTGGTGTTAGGAAGATATGGGTGGCTGGATTGGTGTTAGGAAAGGCGGGGTGGTGGGTTGGTGTTAGGAAGGGCGGAGTGGTGGGTTGGTGTTAGGAAGGGAATGGTGGTGGGATGGTGTTTGGAAGGGCGGGGTGGTGGATTGGTGTTGGTGGGCGGGGTAGTGGGTGAGTGTTAAGAAGGGAATGGTGGTGGGATGGTGTTTGGAAGGGCGGGGTGGTGGGATGGTGTTAGGAAGGGCGGGGTGGTGGGTTGGTGTTAGGAAGGGCGGGGTGGTGGTTTGGTGGTAGGAAGGGCGGGGTGGTGCGTTGGTGTTAGGAAGGGCGGGGTGGTGGGTTGGTGTTAGGAAGGGCGGGGTGGTGGTTTGGTGTTAGAAAAGGCTGGGTGGTGGGCTGGTGTTAAGAAGGGTGGGGTGGTGGGTTGGTGTTAGGAAGGGCGGGGTGGTGGGTTGGTGTTAGGAAGATATGGGTGGTGGATTGGTGTTAGGAAAGGTGGGGTGGTGGGTTGGTGTTAGGAAGGGCGGGGTGGTGGGTTGGTGTTAGGAAGGGCAGGTGGTGGGTGGGTGTTAGGAAGATCAGGGTTGTGGGTTTATGTTAGGAAGGGCAGGGTGGTGGTTGGAGTTAGGAAGGGCGGGGTGGTGGGTGGGTTGTTAGGAAGATCGGGGTGGTGGCTTGGTTTGCTGGGAAAGGGCTTGGTTGTGGGTTGGTGTTAAGAAGGGCGGGGTGGTGGGTTGGTGTTAGGAAGATATGAGTGGTGGATTGGTGTTAGAAAAGGCGGCGTGGTGGGTTGGTGTTAGGATGTACGGGGGTGGTGGGTGGGTTGTTAGGAAGATAGGGGTGGTGGGTTGGTGTTAGGAAGGGAAGGGTGGTGGGTTGGTGTTAGGAAGGACCGGGTGGTGGGTGGGTTGTTAGGAAAGGCGGGGTGGTGGGTAGGTGTTAGGAAGGGTGTGGTGGTGGGTAGGTGTTAGGAAGGGCGGGGGTGGTGGGTAGGTGTTAGGAAGGGCGGGGTGGTGGGTTAGTGTTAGGAACGGCAGGGTGGTGGGTTGTTAGGACGGTAGGGGTGGTGGGTTGTTAGGACGGTAGGGGTGGTGGGTTGGTGTTAGGAAAGGCGGGGTGGTGGATGGGTGTTAGGAAGGGCGGGATGGTGGATGGGTGTTAAGGCGGGGTGATAGGTTTGTGTTAGGAAGGGCATTGTGGTGGGTGGGTGTTAGGAAAGGTGTGGTGGTGGGTTGGTGTTAGGAAGATCAGGGTGGTGGGTTGGTGTTAGGAAAGGCAGGGTTGTGGGTTGATGTTGGGAAGATCGGGTGGTGGGTTGGTGTTAGGAAGGGTGGGGTGGTGGGTTGGTAATAGCAAGATCGGGGTTTTGGGTTTGTGTTAGGAAGGGCAGGGTGGTGGGTGGGTTGTTAGGAAGGGCATGGTGGTGAGCTAGCGTTGGGAAGGGGGGGTGGCGGGCTGGCGTTGTGAAGGGTGGGGTGGTGGGTGTTAGGAAGGTCGGGATGGTGGATTGGTGTTGGTGGGCGGGGTAGTGGGTGGGTGTTAAGAAGGGCAGGGTGGTGGGATGGTGTTAGGAAGGGCAGGTTGAGGGTCGTACCGTGAGTCGGCGTCTTTTCTCTTCTGCGCACCCCTGTCGATCTACCTCTGTCATACTCTGAGCCCACGTCATGTCCCTCACCTTCAATCAGCGTGTAATATTTGCCGCTCTCGTGCTCGAGGAAGTAGCTGGGCGATTCCGAGCCCTTCACCCCTATCTTGCTGACGCCGTACTTATTGATGTCATCGCAGGACATGATGCCGATGTCATCTCTGTGTAGAAGAAGGACAAGACCATGAGAACAAGTCCTCAAAGATGGACTCCGGGCAAGCAAAACAATGAATATTAGAGCTGTTTTACATGCCAAAGGATTTGTATTTCCGTCCATCCATTTCTGAGATTTACGCGGCTCTGCCACACAGCACAGCCCTGCCTGGCATGGACAGAGACCTGATTTTACTCTGATGCAGTTTCACTTTTACTTACAGGTCTAATCCCACCCCCACACTTTGGACAGTCAAAGCAGAAAGAACATCCCTCCATCACTCTGTTCTCTCCTTCTACCAGCACAGCAACACACCTGACTGGCTTCCTCTCCCTCCCCCCAGGGTGTCTACTATGCTTCAATTTGTGAATGAACAGGGAGCCTCTGTACAGAAAGCTTCCTGTTCATTCATTCTGCTGAGGCCAGATGAATCTGCAGAAAAAGGATTGGGGATCTGTGTCCTCAATTTCTTTCTCTGTCTCAAAAGTAAGACATCAGGGGTCTGTTTAGATATTTTACCAAAGCCCCCTCTCCCAACGAGGCTAGTAAAAATGTAAAAAAATAAAATTTGAATTAATAACATTGTAGCAAATGATTAAAAAAAAAAAAAAAAAGTGGTTGGAAAGGCTCATTCTATGCATGGAGATAAAAAACCTTCTAAGTGTAGCAGCCCCCCCCCCCCAATACTTACCTGAGCCCCATCTCGATCCAGCGATTAGCACAAGAGCAGCGGTTCTCCCAGGTCTCTTCCTCCTAATTGGCTGTCAATCATAGCCAGTGAGCCAATTAGGAGAGAGAGCGGGGGGCAGGCCTGAGGCGCGCTCCATGTGTGAACGGACACACAGAGCAGCAGCTGAGGAGTGAGACTGGGCGGGGTGCCCCCATAGAAAGCTGCGTGCTGTGGGGGGGGCACTCAGCAGGAGGGAGGAGCCAAGAGAGCTGGCGGGGGAACCCAAGAAGAGGAGGATCGGGGGGCTACCCTGTGCAAAACCATTACACAGAGCAGGTAAGTACAACACGTTTATTATTAATATTCTTTTTAACCCCTTGGCGCCAGCCGTACGCAAATTTGCGGCCTCATATTTGCGTGAATTGCTGCCAATACACTTTTGCCGAGAGCGCGTGCGCAGTTACCGCCGCCTGACCGAAAGTCCTCCATGCGACTGGGAGTTTTCAGACCACGTGACAGCCAATCACGGCGGTCACATGCTCTTAAGCCGCGCCCTGCCTCCCGGCGTCATAAACCTCTTAAAGGGCCTGGGTGGCGCCGGCGCTAAGAGAATAAACTACTTTTAATGACACTTAAAGGCGTCATGCACACGGGGCGTTTTTACAGCTGATTTTAGCAGCGGCGGATGTTTTTTTCTTGCAGCTTAAAAACGCCTCTCCGTGTTATTCTATGGCCTCATGCACACAGGCTTTTAGGAGCTGGAAGTGGCATAGGCATTTTCAAGCTGCAAAAAAAAAAAACCCAGGACCAGCGCGTTAGACCTGTAAAAACCGCCTGGCGCTGGTAAAAGCTGCTAAACGCGGCTTAACGCTGGATACAGCTGAGCTAAGCCTCGTCAAGGGCTTCTCATGCCTCTATTAAAAATCAACAGTTCCCTATGGGAGCCCCATTGATTTGAATAGAAGTCTCACCACAAGTCGGATCATGATGATCTGACTTGGGGCGCGGCTTGTGTACTGAGGATCTTGAAGGGGAACCCCTCGACAAAATGAAAAAAAAAATGGCGTGGGGTCCCCCCCAAGATCCATACCAGACCATTATTCGAGTATGCAGCCTGGCAGATCAGGAAAGGGGGGGACGGGACAAGCGACCGCTCCCCCCCCCCCGGACCATACCAGGCCACATGCCCTCAACATGGGGGGGGATGGGTGCTTTGGGGCAGGGGGGGCCTGCGCCCCCCTCTAGCCCCAAAGCACCTTGTCCCCATGTTGATGGGGACAAGGGCCTCTTCTCGACAACCCTGGCCGGTGGTTGTCGGCATCTGCGGGTGGGGGGGGGGCTTATCGGAATCTGAAAACCCCCTTTAACAGGGGGCCCCTCCATAAGTGAATGAGTATGGGGTACATTGTACGCCAACCCATCCACCCCCAAAAAAAGTGTCAAGAATGAAAACGCAGTACACAGGTTTTTAGTAATTTATTAAGGCAGCTACGGAGTCTCTTCCGATTTCTTCTCCATTTTTTTTTGGCGTGGGGGTTCCCCTTAAAATCCATATAAGACCGAAGGGTCTGGTATCGTTTTGGGGAACCCCATGCCACTTTTTTTTTTTTTTTTTCATTTTGGCGAGGGGTTTCCCCTTTCAAGATCCTCAGTGCACAAGCCGCGCCCCAAGTCGGATCATCATGATCCGACTTCTGGTGCGGCTTTTATTCAAATCAATGAGGCTCCCATAGTGAACCTTTGATTATGAACAGAGGCAAAAAAAATGCCGCTAAAAGCTACAATGGCTAAGCACAGAGAGGAGTGAAGGGCAGGTCACCATGTACAGCTGGCAGTAAAGTGAACCTGTCTTTTCACTCTGCATAGGAAAAGCACCGCTTTACATTAAGAATCAAAACTCTAATGATCCAGATGTTTGTGGCCAACGTGACTCCAGTTTTTTTTTTTCACCACTGCAGCCAATCCCATTGTCACCTAATCTAAACTTTAAGCCAGTGTAAAGGGGAAGATAGGAATTTTTCACACAGAAGGATAATATATAACAAAAAGGTCCTTCTTCACAACTTTGACAGGTTTTTACAAAAAAATACTTACCTTGGGCCATAAAGTCCAGAGACGGGGGAAAGGATGAAGACATCATGTAGGGTGGAGCTGTCCACCTTGGATGGCATTCCCATTGTTCCGGTGGGTGTTGTGTTACCACTTGTGGGACTGGTTGGAATCACAGGCTGGAAAACAAACAAATGTGTATGCATGTAATTATTTACTGTACATGGTAAATCCATGTTACATAGTCTGCTCCCCCCATATAGTAGAGCCATGTAGTGACTGAAGCTCACTATTCCTCTCTATTGACTCAGCTCAGATTGACTGACCACAGGAGACCCTCTAGGTAATTGTCCAGGTAAAAAAAAAAAATTAACTCTTGGATCCTCAGGGGCAGGGCTGATTCTGACCACTTGGATGATCTTGGCCATACCCCGATGGCGCTTCCAAACAAAACCCTACTTTTAACATCACTGACATCTTGAGGAACTCATAGTGTCTGTTCTGCACCTCAGAGAGAGCTATACTTCATGTCATGTATGGGTGTAGGACTGCAACACAAAGCAGCAAATGATATTGTAAAGTAAAGTCGGGACTATGGGT